>NW_026047113.1:0-71857 GCF_023864275.1 Schistocerca cancellata
CTGCAGCCGTCTCTTCACGCTACCTTTCCGATGCGACAAAGATGTTTCCACAATGACTTAAATCTGTTGTAATAAACAAAAGATACGATATTAGGGAACTCAGTTTGAAGAAGCGTGTGCCAAGGAAGATTTCCAAAGTGTCTCTGGAAATAACAAAACAGTATTAAGCGGCAGAAATGTTCCGAAATACGTCCGGGCTTATTGTTTTGTAGCAGTGTACACGTGCAAATTTGTAAACAAAAATTCTGTGTCTTCTGTCCTTGGTTTCGCACCTTTCCATGGCACGGCACAGCGCTGCTCTAGTAGCTCCGAACGGCCGCCCACGGCGTCTCGGACACGCCGGTCAGGCCCGCGCCCGTCTCGCAGATGTTTCTCGTGCTTGTGCTGTCATATGGGCCGCGACCCGAGCGGCAGCGAGCGGCAGTCGAGCAAAGTCGGGACAAGTCGGGACGGGAGGGGGGACAGGCGCGAATGCAAATGCACCGCGCAAATTACGCATAAATCTGGAAGCGCGGCGTGTGTCAGGCAGGTGAGAAAGCTTCCGTCGGTCCAGCAGGACACTGCAACACCCCGCGCAGTGCCCCCGCCGCCCGGCCGCGCGCAAGCCCTGCGCCGGATAACAGGAACAAGGCGCGTCGCCAGTGGGTGTCGGAGGCCGCACGCACCAAACGAATGACAGGCGGTGCATCGAGCAGCTGTGTTGTGCGTCTCACCTACGTTCGGCAGTCGCCTATGAGACGCCGAGGCGAGCGCGCACTCCGCGGCACCTTCGAGGTGGAAAGACGCGCTTTGCGTCAAATGTGCCACGGAAAGCGGCGATTGCGTGTGTTGGGAGAAGAGGCGAATGCTTCCTCCGTGGTGCGGCTACAGTATAAGGACGCCAACGGCCATACCATGTTGACTACACCGGTTCTCGTCCGATCACCGAAGTTAAGCAACATCGGGCGCGGTTAGTACTTGGATGGGTGACCGCCTGGAACACCGCGTGCTGTTGGCTCTTTCTCATTTTTTCATTTTTACGTCGCTGCACCTGCCAGGCCTCTTTTCATAATAACTTTCAGGTGTCGACAAAGATGCTTCCACAAGCATTTTAAAGTACTGTATTAAACGTAAGATACGAAATTACGGTAATGAACTCGGTTTGAGTAAGAATGCGCGAAGGAAGAGTGCTAGGAACTCGTTGAAAATGACAAAACACTACCAATCGACAGATGTGTTCTTGAAATGCGCCAGAGCCTACTGTTACGCAGCAGTGCTAAATTCCGAAAAGTAACTAAATAAATAAATAAATAAAAAAAAACCAACCGTTCTCGTGCCATCACCCAAGTTAAGCAACAACGTTAGTATTCGGATCGGCGACTGCCTGGGACCTCTGGCTGTCTTCATATTTTGCTTTCTTGTCGCCAGCCCTGCCAGCCGTCTCTTCACGCTACCTTTCCGATGCGACAAAGATGTTTCCACAATGACTTAAATCTGTTGTAATAAACAAAAGATACGATATTAGGGAACTCAGTTTGAAGAAGCGTGTGCCAAGGAAGATTTCCAAAGTGTCTCTGGAAATAACAAAACAGTATTAAGCGGCAGAAATGTTCCGAAATACGTCCGGGCTTATTGTTTTGTAGCAGTGTACACGTGCAAATTTGTAAACAAAAATTCTGTGTCTTCTGTCCTTGGTTTCGCACCTTTCCATGGCACGGCACAGCGCTGCTCTAGTAGCTCCGAACGGCCGCCCACGGCGTCTCGGACACGCCGGTCAGGCCCGCGCCCGTCTCGCAGATGTTTCTCGTGCTTGTGCTGTCATATGGGCCGCGACCCGAGCGGCAGCGAGCGGCAGTCGAGCAAAGTCGGGACAAGTCGGGACGGGAGGGGGGGACAGGCGCGAATGCAAATGCACCGCGCAAATTACGCATAAATCTGGAAGCGCGGCGTGTGTCAGGCAGGTGAGAAAGCTTCCGTCGGTCCAGCAGGACACTGCAACACCCCGCGCAGTGCCCCCGCCGCCCGGCCGCGCGCAAGCCCTGCGCCGGATAACAGGAACAAGGCGCGTCGCCAGTGGGTGTCGGAGGCCGCACGCACCAAACGAATGACAGGCGGTGCATCGAGCAGCTGTGTTGTGCGTCTCACCTACGTTCGGCAGTCGCCTATGAGACGCCGAGGCGAGCGCGCACTCCGCGCCACCTTCGAGGTGGAAAGACGCGCTTTGCGTCAAATGTGCCACGGAAAGCGGCGATTGCGTGTGTTGGGAGAAGAGGCGAATGCTTCCTCCGTGGTGCGGCTACATTATAAGGACGCCAACGGCCATACCATGTTGACTACACCGGTTCTCGTCCGATCACCGAAGTTAAGCAACATCGGGCGCGGTTAGTACTTGGATGGGTGACCGCCTGGGAACACCGCGTGCTGTTGGCTCTTTCTCATTTTTTCATTTTTACGTCGCTACACCTGCCAGGCCTCTTTTCATAATAACTTTCAGGTGTCGACAAAGATGCTTCCACAAGCATTTTAAAGTACTGTATTAAACGTAAGATACGAAATTACGGTAATGAACTCGGTTTGAGTAAGAATGCGCGAAGGAAGAGTGCTAGGAACTCGTTGAAAATGACAAAACACTACCAATCGACAGATGTGTTCTTGAAATGCGCCAGAGCCTACTGTTACGCAGCAGTGCTAAATTCCGAAAAGTAACTAAATAAATAAATAAATAAAAAAAAACCAACCGTTCTCGTGCCATCACCCAAGTTAAGCAACAACGTTAGTATTCGGATCGGCGACTGCCTGGGACCTCTGGCTGTCTTCATATTTTGCTTTCTTGTCGCCAGCCCTGCCAGCCGTCTCTTCACGCTACCTTTCCGATGCGACAAAGATGTTTCCACAATGACTTAAATCTGTTGTAATAAACAAAAGATACGATATTAGGGAACTCAGTTTGAAGAAGCGTGTGCCAAGGAAGATTTCCAAAGTGTCTCTGGAAATAACAAAACAGTATTAAGCGGCAGAAATGTTCCGAAATACGTCCGGGCTTATTGTTTTGTAGCAGTGTACACGTGCAAATTTGTAAACAAAAATTCTGTGTCTTCTGTCCTTGGTTTCGCACCTTTCCATGGCACGGCACAGCGCTGCTCTAGTAGCTCCGAACGGCCGCCCACGGCGTCTCGGACACGCCGGTCAGGCCCGCGCCCGTCTCGCAGATGTTTCTCGTGCTTGTGCTGTCATATGGGCCGCGACCCGAGCGGCAGCGAGCGGCAGTCGAGCAAAGTCGGGACAAGTCGGGACGGGAGGGGGGACAGGCGCGAATGCAAATGCACCGCGCAAATTACGCATAAATCTGGAAGCGCGGCGTGTGTCAGGCAGGTGAGAAAGCTTCCGTCGGTCCAGCAGGACACTGCAACACCCCGCGCAGTGCCCCCGCCGCCCGGCCGCGCGCAAGCCCTGCGCCGGATAACAGGAACAAGGCGCGTCGCCAGTGGGTGTCGGAGGCCGCACGCACCAAACGAATGACAGGCGGTGCATCGAGCAGCTGTGTTGTGCGTCTCACCTACGTTCGGCAGTCGCCTATGAGACGCCGAGGCGAGCGCGCACTCCGCGGCACCTTCGAGGTGGAAAGACGCGCTTTGCGTCAAATGTGCCACGGAAAGCGGCGATTGCGTGTGTTGGGAGAAGAGGCGAATGCTTCCTCCGTGGTGCGGCTACAGTATAAGGACGCCAACGGCCATACCATGTTGACTACACCGGTTCTCGTCCGATCACCGAAGTTAAGCAACATCGGGCGCGGTTAGTACTTGGATGGGTGACCGCCTGGGAACACCGCGTGCTGTTGGCTCTTTCTCATTTTTTCATTTTTACGTCGCTGCACCTGCCAGGCCTCTTTTCATAATAACTTTCAGGTGTCGACAAAGATGCTTCCACAAGCATTTTAAAGTACTGTATTAAACGTAAGATACGAAATTACGGTAATGAACTCGGTTTGAGTAAGAATGCGCGAAGGAAGAGTGCTAGGAACTCGTTGAAAATGACAAAACACTACCAATCGACAGATGTGTTCTTGAAATGCGCCAGAGCCTACTGTTACGCAGCAGTGCTAAATTCCGAAAAGTAACTAAATAAATAAATAAATAAAAAAAAACCAACCGTTCTCGTGCCATCACCCAAGTTAAGCAACAACGTTAGTATTCGGATCGGCGACTGCCTGGGACCTCTGGCTGTCTTCATATTTTGCTTTCTTGTCGCCAGCCCTGCCAGCCGTCTCTTCACGCTACCTTTCCGATGCGACAAAGATGTTTCCACAATGACTTAAATCTGTTGTAATAAACAAAAGATACGATATTAGGGAACTCAGTTTGAAGAAGCGTGTGCCAAGGAAGATTTCCAAAGTGTCTCTGGAAATAACAAAACAGTATTAAGCGGCAGAAATGTTCCGAAATACGTCCGGGCTTATTGTTTTGTAGCAGTGTACACGTGCAAATTTGTAAACAAAAATTCTGTGTCTTCTGTCCTTGGTTTCGCACCTTTCCATGGCACGGCACAGCGCTGCTCTAGTAGCTCCGAACGGCCGCCCACGGCGTCTCGGACACGCCGGTCAGGCCCGCGCCCGTCTCGCAGATGTTTCTCGTGCTTGTGCTGTCATATGGGCCGCGACCCGAGCGGCAGCGAGCGGCAGTCGAGCAAAGTCGGGACAAGTCGGGACGGGAGGGGGGACAGGCGCGAATGCAAATGCACCGCGCAAATTACGCATAAATCTGGAAGCGCGGCGTGTGTCAGGCAGGTGAGAAAGCTTCCGTCGGTCCAGCAGGACACTGCAACACCCCGCGCAGTGCCCCCGCCGCCCGGCCGCGCGCAAGCCCTGCGCCGGATAACAGGAACAAGGCGCGTCGCCAGTGGGTGTCGGAGGCCGCACGCACCAAACGAATGACAGGCGGTGCATCGAGCAGCTGTGTTGTGCGTCTCACCTACGTTCGGCAGTCGCCTATGAGACGCCGAGGCGAGCGCGCACTCCGCGGCACCTTCGAGGTGGAAAGACGCGCTTTGCGTCAAATGTGCCACGGAAAGCGGCGATTGCGTGTGTTGGGAGAAGAGGCGAATGCTTCCTCCGTGGTGCGGCTACAGTATAAGGACGCCAACGGCCATACCATGTTGACTACACCGGTTCTCGTCCGATCACCGAAGTTAAGCAACATCGGGCGCGGTTAGTACTTGGATGGGTGACCGCCTGGGAACACCGCGTGCTGTTGGCTCTTTCTCATTTTTTCATTTTTACGTCGCTGCACCTGCCAGGCCTCTTTTCATAATAACTTTCAGGTGTCGACAAAGATGCTTCCACAAGCATTTTAAAGTACTGTATTAAACGTAAGATACGAAATTACGGTAATGAACTCGGTTTGAGTAAGAATGCGCGAAGGAAGAGTGCTAGGAACTCGTTGAAAATGACAAAACACTACCAATCGACAGATGTGTTCTTGAAATGCGCCAGAGCCTACTGTTACGCAGCAGTGCTAAATTCCGAAAAGTAACTAAATAAATAAATAAATAAAAAAAAACCAACCGTTCTCGTGCCATCACCCAAGTTAAGCAACAACGTTAGTATTCGGATCGGCGACTGCCTGGGACCTCTGGCTGTCTTCATATTTTGCTTTCTTGTCGCCAGCCCTGCCAGCCGTCTCTTCACGCTACCTTTCCGATGCGACAAAGATGTTTCCACAATGACTTAAATCTGTTGTAATAAACAAAAGATACGATATTAGGGAACTCAGTTTGAAGAAGCGTGTGCCAAGGAAGATTTCCAAAGTGTCTCTGGAAATAACAAAACAGTATTAAGCGGCAGAAATGTTCCGAAATACGTCCGGGCTTATTGTTTTGTAGCAGTGTACACGTGCAAATTTGTAAACAAAAATTCTGTGTCTTCTGTCCTTGGTTTCGCACCTTTCCATGGCACGGCACAGCGCTGCTCTAGTAGCTCCGAACGGCCGCCCACGGCGTCTCGGACACGCCGGTCAGGCCCGCGCCCGTCTCGCAGATGTTTCTCGTGCTTGTGCTGTCATATGGGCCGCGACCCGAGCGGCAGCGAGCGGCAGTCGAGCAAAGTCGGGACAAGTCGGGACGGGAGGGGGGACAGGCGCGAATGCAAATGCACCGCGCAAATTACGCATAAATCTGGAAGCGCGGCGTGTGTCAGGCAGGTGAGAAAGCTTCCGTCGGTCCAGCAGGACACTGCAACACCCCGCGCAGTGCCCCCGCCGCCCGGCCGCGCGCAAGCCCTGCGCCGGATAACAGGAACAAGGCGCGTCGCCAGTGGGTGTCGGAGGCCGCACGCACCAAACGAATGACAGGCGGTGCATCGAGCAGCTGTGTTGTGCGTCTCACCTACGTTCGGCAGTCGCCTATGAGACGCCGAGGCGAGCGCGCACTCCGCGCCACCTTCGAGGTGGAAAGACGCGCTTTGCGTCAAATGTGCCACGGAAAGCGGCGATTGCGTGTGTTGGGAGAAGAGGCGAATGCTTCCTCCGTGGTGCGGCTACATTATAAGGACGCCAACGGCCATACCATGTTGACTACACCGGTTCTCGTCCGATCACCGAAGTTAAGCAACATCGGGCGCGGTTAGTACTTGGATGGGTGACCGCCTGGGAACACCGCGTGCTGTTGGCTCTTTCTCATTTTTTCATTTTTACGTCGCTACACCTGCCAGGCCTCTTTTCATAATAACTTTCAGGTGTCGACAAAGATGCTTCCACAAGCATTTTAAAGTACTGTATTAAACGTAAGATACGAAATTACGGTAATGAACTCGGTTTGAGTAAGAATGCGCGAAGGAAGAGTGCTAGGAACTCGTTGAAAATGACAAAACACTACCAATCGACAGATGTGTTCTTGAAATGCGCCAGAGCCTACTGTTACGCAGCAGTGCTAAATTCCGAAAAGTAACTAAATAAATAAATAAATAAAAAAAAACCAACCGTTCTCGTGCCATCACCCAAGTTAAGCAACAACGTTAGTATTCGGATCGGCGACTGCCTGGGACCTCTGGCTGTCTTCATATTTTGCTTTCTTGTCGCCAGCCCTGCCAGCCGTCTCTTCACGCTACCTTTCCGATGCGACAAAGATGTTTCCACAATGACTTAAATCTGTTGTAATAAACAAAAGATACGATATTAGGGAACTCAGTTTGAAGAAGCGTGTGCCAAGGAAGATTTCCAAAGTGTCTCTGGAAATAACAAAACAGTATTAAGCGGCAGAAATGTTCCGAAATACGTCCGGGCTTATTGTTTTGTAGCAGTGTACACGTGCAAATTTGTAAACAAAAATTCTGTGTCTTCTGTCCTTGGTTTCGCACCTTTCCATGGCACGGCACAGCGCTGCTCTAGTAGCTCCGAACGGCCGCCCACGGCGTCTCGGACACGCCGGTCAGGCCCGCGCCCGTCTCGCAGATGTTTCTCGTGCTTGTGCTGTCATATGGGCCGCGACCCGAGCGGCAGCGAGCGGCAGTCGAGCAAAGTCGGGACAAGTCGGGACGGGAGGGGGGACAGGCGCGAATGCAAATGCACCGCGCAAATTACGCATAAATCTGGAAGCGCGGCGTGTGTCAGGCAGGTGAGAAAGCTTCCGTCGGTCCAGCAGGACACTGCAACACCCCGCGCAGTGCCCCCGCCGCCCGGCCGCGCGCAAGCCCTGCGCCGGATAACAGGAACAAGGCGCGTCGCCAGTGGGTGTCGGAGGCCGCACGCACCAAACGAATGACAGGCGGTGCATCGAGCAGCTGTGTTGTGCGTCTCACCTACGTTCGGCAGTCGCCTATGAGACGCCGAGGCGAGCGCGCACTCCGCGGCACCTTCGAGGTGGAAAGACGCGCTTTGCGTCAAATGTGCCACGGAAAGCGGCGATTGCGTGTGTTGGGAGAAGAGGCGAATGCTTCCTCCGTGGTGCGGCTACAGTATAAGGACGCCAACGGCCATACCATGTTGACTACACCGGTTCTCGTCCGATCACCGAAGTTAAGCAACATCGGGCGCGGTTAGTACTTGGATGGGTGACCGCCTGGGAACACCGCGTGCTGTTGGCTCTTTCTCATTTTTTCATTTTTACGTCGCTGCACCTGCCAGGCCTCTTTTCATAATAACTTTCAGGTGTCGACAAAGATGCTTCCACAAGCATTTTAAAGTACTGTATTAAACGTAAGATACGAAATTACGGTAATGAACTCGGTTTGAGTAAGAATGCGCGAAGGAAGAGTGCTAGGAACTCGTTGAAAATGACAAAACACTACCAATCGACAGATGTGTTCTTGAAATGCGCCAGAGCCTACTGTTACGCAGCAGTGCTAAATTCCGAAAAGTAACTAAATAAATAAATAAATAAAAAAAAACCAACCGTTCTCGTGCCATCACCCAAGTTAAGCAACAACGTTAGTATTCGGATCGGCGACTGCCTGGGACCTCTGGCTGTCTTCATATTTTGCTTTCTTGTCGCCAGCCCTGCCAGCCGTCTCTTCACGCTACCTTTCCGATGCGACAAAGATGTTTCCACAATGACTTAAATCTGTTGTAATAAACAAAAGATACGATATTAGGGAACTCAGTTTGAAGAAGCGTGTGCCAAGGAAGATTTCCAAAGTGTCTCTGGAAATAACAAAACAGTATTAAGCGGCAGAAATGTTCCGAAATACGTCCGGGCTTATTGTTTTGTAGCAGTGTACACGTGCAAATTTGTAAACAAAAATTCTGTGTCTTCTGTCCTTGGTTTCGCACCTTTCCATGGCACGGCACAGCGCTGCTCTAGTAGCTCCGAACGGCCGCCCACGGCGTCTCGGACACGCCGGTCAGGCCCGCGCCCGTCTCGCAGATGTTTCTCGTGCTTGTGCTGTCATATGGGCCGCGACCCGAGCGGCAGCGAGCGGCAGTCGAGCAAAGTCGGGACAAGTCGGGACGGGAGGGGGGACAGGCGCGAATGCAAATGCACCGCGCAAATTACGCATAAATCTGGAAGCGCGGCGTGTGTCAGGCAGGTGAGAAAGCTTCCGTCGGTCCAGCAGGACACTGCAACACCCCGCGCAGTGCCCCCGCCGCCCGGCCGCGCGCAAGCCCTGCGCCGGATAACAGGAACAAGGCGCGTCGCCAGTGGGTGTCGGAGGCCGCACGCACCAAACGAATGACAGGCGGTGCATCGAGCAGCTGTGTTGTGCGTCTCACCTACGTTCGGCAGTCGCCTATGAGACGCCGAGGCGAGCGCGCACTCCGCGGCACCTTCGAGGTGGAAAGACGCGCTTTGCGTCAAATGTGCCACGGAAAGCGGCGATTGCGTGTGTTGGGAGAAGAGGCGAATGCTTCCTCCGTGGTGCGGCTACAGTATAAGGACGCCAACGGCCATACCATGTTGACTACACCGGTTCTCGTCCGATCACCGAAGTTAAGCAACATCGGGCGCGGTTAGTACTTGGATGGGTGACCGCCTGGGAACACCGCGTGCTGTTGGCTCTTTCTCATTTTTTCATTTTTACGTCGCTGCACCTGCCAGGCCTCTTTTCATAATAACTTTCAGGTGTCGACAAAGATGCTTCCACAAGCATTTTAAAGTACTGTATTAAACGTAAGATACGAAATTACGGTAATGAACTCGGTTTGAGTAAGAATGCGCGAAGGAAGAGTGCTAGGAACTCGTTGAAAATGACAAAACACTACCAATCGACAGATGTGTTCTTGAAATGCGCCAGAGCCTACTGTTACGCAGCAGTGCTAAATTCCGAAAAGTAACTAAATAAATAAATAAATAAAAAAAAACCAACCGTTCTCGTGCCATCACCCAAGTTAAGCAACAACGTTAGTATTCGGATCGGCGACTGCCTGGGACCTCTGGCTGTCTTCATATTTTGCTTTCTTGTCGCCAGCCCTGCCAGCCGTCTCTTCACGCTACCTTTCCGATGCGACAAAGATGTTTCCACAATGACTTAAATCTGTTGTAATAAACAAAAGATACGATATTAGGGAACTCAGTTTGAAGAAGCGTGTGCCAAGGAAGATTTCCAAAGTGTCTCTGGAAATAACAAAACAGTATTAAGCGGCAGAAATGTTCCGAAATACGTCCGGGCTTATTGTTTTGTAGCAGTGTACACGTGCAAATTTGTAAACAAAAATTCTGTGTCTTCTGTCCTTGGTTTCGCACCTTTCCATGGCACGGCACAGCGCTGCTCTAGTAGCTCCGAACGGCCGCCCACGGCGTCTCGGACACGCCGGTCAGGCCCGCGCCCGTCTCGCAGATGTTTCTCGTGCTTGTGCTGTCATATGGGCCGCGACCCGAGCGGCAGCGAGCGGCAGTCGAGCAAAGTCGGGACAAGTCGGGACGGGAGGGGGGACAGGCGCGAATGCAAATGCACCGCGCAAATTACGCATAAATCTGGAAGCGCGGCGTGTGTCAGGCAGGTGAGAAAGCTTCCGTCGGTCCAGCAGGACACTGCAACACCCCGCGCAGTGCCCCCGCCGCCCGGCCGCGCGCAAGCCCTGCGCCGGATAACAGGAACAAGGCGCGTCGCCAGTGGGTGTCGGAGGCCGCACGCACCAAACGAATGACAGGCGGTGCATCGAGCAGCTGTGTTGTGCGTCTCACCTACGTTCGGCAGTCGCCTATGAGACGCCGAGGCGAGCGCGCACTCCGCGCCACCTTCGAGGTGGAAAGACGCGCTTTGCGTCAAATGTGCCACGGAAAGCGGCGATTGCGTGTGTTGGGAGAAGAGGCGAATGCTTCCTCCGTGGTGCGGCTACAGTATAAGGACGCCAACGGCCATACCATGTTGACTACACCGGTTCTCGTCCGATCACCGAAGTTAAGCAACATCGGGCGCGGTTAGTACTTGGATGGGTGACCGCCTGGGAACACCGCGTGCTGTTGGCTCTTTCTCATTTTTTCATTTTTACGTCGCTACACCTGCCAGGCCTCTTTTCATAATAACTTTCAGGTGTCGACAAAGATGCTTCCACAAGCATTTTAAAGTACTGTATTAAACGTAAGATACGAAATTACGGTAATGAACTCGGTTTGAGTAAGAATGCGCGAAGGAAGAGTGCTAGGAACTCGTTGAAAATGACAAAACACTACCAATCGACAGATGTGTTCTTGAAATGCGCCAGAGCCTACTGTTACGCAGCAGTGCTAAATTCCGAAAAGTAACTAAATAAATAAATAAATAAAAAAAAACCAACCGTTCTCGTGCCATCACCCAAGTTAAGCAACAACGTTAGTATTCGGATCGGCGACTGCCTGGGACCTCTGGCTGTCTTCATATTTTGCTTTCTTGTCGCCAGCCCTGCCAGCCGTCTCTTCACGCTACCTTTCCGATGCGACAAAGATGTTTCCACAATGACTTAAATCTGTTGTAATAAACAAAAGATACGATATTAGGGAACTCAGTTTGAAGAAGCGTGTGCCAAGGAAGATTTCCAAAGTGTCTCTGGAAATAACAAAACAGTATTAAGCGGCAGAAATGTTCCGAAATACGTCCGGGCTTATTGTTTTGTAGCAGTGTACACGTGCAAATTTGTAAACAAAAATTCTGTGTCTTCTGTCCTTGGTTTCGCACCTTTCCATGGCACGGCACAGCGCTGCTCTAGTAGCTCCGAACGGCCGCCCACGGCGTCTCGGACACGCCGGTCAGGCCCGCGCCCGTCTCGCAGATGTTTCTCGTGCTTGTGCTGTCATATGGGCCGCGACCCGAGCGGCAGCGAGCGGCAGTCGAGCAAAGTCGGGACAAGTCGGGACGGGAGGGGGGACAGGCGCGAATGCAAATGCACCGCGCAAATTACGCATAAATCTGGAAGCGCGGCGTGTGTCAGGCAGGTGAGAAAGCTTCCGTCGGTCCAGCAGGACACTGCAACACCCCGCGCAGTGCCCCCGCCGCCCGGCCGCGCGCAAGCCCTGCGCCGGATAACAGGAACAAGGCGCGTCGCCAGTGGGTGTCGGAGGCCGCACGCACCAAACGAATGACAGGCGGTGCATCGAGCAGCTGTGTTGTGCGTCTCACCTACGTTCGGCAGTCGCCTATGAGACGCCGAGGCGAGCGCGCACTCCGCGCCACCTTCGAGGTGGAAAGACGCGCTTTGCGTCAAATGTGCCACGGAAAGCGGCGATTGCGTGTGTTGGGAGAAGAGGCGAATGCTTCCTCCGTGGTGCGGCTACAGTATAAGGACGCCAACGGCCATACCATGTTGACTACACCGGTTCTCGTCCGATCACCGAAGTTAAGCAACATCGGGCGCGGTTAGTACTTGGATGGGTGACCGCCTGGGAACACCGCGTGCTGTTGGCTCTTTCTCATTTTTTCATTTTTACGTCGCTACACCTGCCAGGCCTCTTTTCATAATAACTTTCAGGTGTCGACAAAGATGCTTCCACAAGCATTTTAAAGTACTGTATTAAACGTAAGATACGAAATTACGGTAATGAACTCGGTTTGAGTAAGAATGCGCGAAGGAAGAGTGCTAGGAACTCGTTGAAAATGACAAAACACTACCAATCGACAGATGTGTTCTTGAAATGCGCCAGAGCCTACTGTTACGCAGCAGTGCTAAATTCCGAAAAGTAACTAAATAAATAAATAAATAAAAAAAAACCAACCGTTCTCGTGCCATCACCCAAGTTAAGCAACAACGTTAGTATTCGGATCGGCGACTGCCTGGGACCTCTGGCTGTCTTCATATTTTGCTTTCTTGTCGCCAGCCCTGCCAGCCGTCTCTTCACGCTACCTTTCCGATGCGACAAAGATGTTTCCACAATGACTTAAATCTGTTGTAATAAACAAAAGATACGATATTAGGGAACTCAGTTTGAAGAAGCGTGTGCCAAGGAAGATTTCCAAAGTGTCTCTGGAAATAACAAAACAGTATTAAGCGGCAGAAATGTTCCGAAATACGTCCGGGCTTATTGTTTTGTAGCAGTGTACACGTGCAAATTTGTAAACAAAAATTCTGTGTCTTCTGTCCTTGGTTTCGCACCTTTCCATGGCACGGCACAGCGCTGCTCTAGTAGCTCCGAACGGCCGCCCACGGCGTCTCGGACACGCCGGTCAGGCCCGCGCCCGTCTCGCAGATGTTTCTCGTGCTTGTGCTGTCATATGGGCCGCGACCCGAGCGGCAGCGAGCGGCAGTCGAGCAAAGTCGGGACAAGTCGGGACGGGAGGGGGGACAGGCGCGAATGCAA
Source organism: Schistocerca cancellata (assembly GCF_023864275.1). Taxonomy (NCBI): domain Eukaryota; kingdom Metazoa; phylum Arthropoda; class Insecta; order Orthoptera; family Acrididae; genus Schistocerca; species Schistocerca cancellata. The sequence goes on from NW_026047113.1 coordinate 13,177, forward strand.
ATGCACCGCGCAAATTACGCATAAATCTGGAAGCGCGGCGTGTGTCAGGCAGGTGAGAAAGCTTCCGTCGGTCCAGCAGGACACTGCAACACCCCGCGCAGTGCCCCCGCCGCCCGGCCGCGCGCAAGCCCTGCGCCGGATAACAGGAACAAGGCGCGTCGCCAGTGGGTGTCGGAGGCCGCACGCACCAAACGAATGACAGGCGGTGCATCGAGCAGCTGTGTTGTGCGTCTCACCTACGTTCGGCAGTCGCCTATGAGACGCCGAGGCGAGCGCGCACTCCGCGGCACCTTCGAGGTGGAAAGACGCGCTTTGCGTCAAATGTGCCACGGAAAGCGGCGATTGCGTGTGTTGGGAGAAGAGGCGAATGCTTCCTCCGTGGTGCGGCTACAGTATAAGGACGCCAACGGCCATACCATGTTGACTACACCGGTTCTCGTCCGATCACCGAAGTTAAGCAACATCGGGCGCGGTTAGTACTTGGATGGGTGACCGCCTGGGAACACCGCGTGCTGTTGGCTCTTTCTCATTTTTTCATTTTTACGTCGCTGCACCTGCCAGGCCTCTTTTCATAATAACTTTCAGGTGTCGACAAAGATGCTTCCACAAGCATTTTAAAGTACTGTATTAAACGTAAGATACGAAATTACGGTAATGAACTCGGTTTGAGTAAGAATGCGCGAAGGAAGAGTGCTAGGAACTCGTTGAAAATGACAAAACACTACCAATCGACAGATGTGTTCTTGAAATGCGCCAGAGCCTACTGTTACGCAGCAGTGCTAAATTCCGAAAAGTAACTAAATAAATAAATAAATAAAAAAAAACCAACCGTTCTCGTGCCATCACCCAAGTTAAGCAACAACGTTAGTATTCGGATCGGCGACTGCCTGGGACCTCTGGCTGTCTTCATATTTTGCTTTCTTGTCGCCAGCCCTGCCAGCCGTCTCTTCACGCTACCTTTCCGATGCGACAAAGATGTTTCCACAATGACTTAAATCTGTTGTAATAAACAAAAGATACGATATTAGGGAACTCAGTTTGAAGAAGCGTGTGCCAAGGAAGATTTCCAAAGTGTCTCTGGAAATAACAAAACAGTATTAAGCGGCAGAAATGTTCCGAAATACGTCCGGGCTTATTGTTTTGTAGCAGTGTACACGTGCAAATTTGTAAACAAAAATTCTGTGTCTTCTGTCCTTGGTTTCGCACCTTTCCATGGCACGGCACAGCGCTGCTCTAGTAGCTCCGAACGGCCGCCCACGGCGTCTCGGACACGCCGGTCAGGCCCGCGCCCGTCTCGCAGATGTTTCTCGTGCTTGTGCTGTCATATGGGCCGCGACCCGAGCGGCAGCGAGCGGCAGTCGAGCAAAGTCGGGACAAGTCGGGACGGGAGGGGGGACAGGCGCGAATGCAAATGCACCGCGCAAATTACGCATAAATCTGGAAGCGCGGCGTGTGTCAGGCAGGTGAGAAAGCTTCCGTCGGTCCAGCAGGACACTGCAACACCCCGCGCAGTGCCCCCGCCGCCCGGCCGCGCGCAAGCCCTGCGCCGGATAACAGGAACAAGGCGCGTCGCCAGTGGGTGTCGGAGGCCGCACGCACCAAACGAATGACAGGCGGTGCATCGAGCAGCTGTGTTGTGCGTCTCACCTACGTTCGGCAGTCGCCTATGAGACGCCGAGGCGAGCGCGCACTCCGCGCCACCTTCGAGGTGGAAAGACGCGCTTTGCGTCAAATGTGCCACGGAAAGCGGCGATTGCGTGTGTTGGGAGAAGAGGCGAATGCTTCCTCCGTGGTGCGGCTACAGTATAAGGACGCCAACGGCCATACCATGTTGACTACACCGGTTCTCGTCCGATCACCGAAGTTAAGCAACATCGGGCGCGGTTAGTACTTGGATGGGTGACCGCCTGGGAACACCGCGTGCTGTTGGCTCTTTCTCATTTTTTCATTTTTACGTCGCTACACCTGCCAGGCCTCTTTTCATAATAACTTTCAGGTGTCGACAAAGATGCTTCCACAAGCATTTTAAAGTACTGTATTAAACGTAAGATACGAAATTACGGTAATGAACTCGGTTTGAGTAAGAATGCGCGAAGGAAGAGTGCTAGGAACTCGTTGAAAATGACAAAACACTACCAATCGACAGATGTGTTCTTGAAATGCGCCAGAGCCTACTGTTACGCAGCAGTGCTAAATTCCGAAAAGTAACTAAATAAATAAATAAATAAAAAAAAACCAACCGTTCTCGTGCCATCACCCAAGTTAAGCAACAACGTTAGTATTCGGATCGGCGACTGCCTGGGACCTCTGGCTGTCTTCATATTTTGCTTTCTTGTCGCCAGCCCTGCCAGCCGTCTCTTCACGCTACCTTTCCGATGCGACAAAGATGTTTCCACAATGACTTAAATCTGTTGTAATAAACAAAAGATACGATATTAGGGAACTCAGTTTGAAGAAGCGTGTGCCAAGGAAGATTTCCAAAGTGTCTCTGGAAATAACAAAACAGTATTAAGCGGCAGAAATGTTCCGAAATACGTCCGGGCTTATTGTTTTGTAGCAGTGTACACGTGCAAATTTGTAAACAAAAATTCTGTGTCTTCTGTCCTTGGTTTCGCACCTTTCCATGGCACGGCACAGCGCTGCTCTAGTAGCTCCGAACGGCCGCCCACGGCGTCTCGGACACGCCGGTCAGGCCCGCGCCCGTCTCGCAGATGTTTCTCGTGCTTGTGCTGTCATATGGGCCGCGACCCGAGCGGCAGCGAGCGGCAGTCGAGCAAAGTCGGGACAAGTCGGGACGGGAGGGGGGACAGGCGCGAATGCAAATGCACCGCGCAAATTACGCATAAATCTGGAAGCGCGGCGTGTGTCAGGCAGGTGAGAAAGCTTCCGTCGGTCCAGCAGGACACTGCAACACCCCGCGCAGTGCCCCCGCCGCCCGGCCGCGCGCAAGCCCTGCGCCGGATAACAGGAACAAGGCGCGTCGCCAGTGGGTGTCGGAGGCCGCACGCACCAAACGAATGACAGGCGGTGCATCGAGCAGCTGTGTTGTGCGTCTCACCTACGTTCGGCAGTCGCCTATGAGACGCCGAGGCGAGCGCGCACTCCGCGCCACCTTCGAGGTGGAAAGACGCGCTTTGCGTCAAATGTGCCACGGAAAGCGGCGATTGCGTGTGTTGGGAGAAGAGGCGAATGCTTCCTCCGTGGTGCGGCTACAGTATAAGGACGCCAACGGCCATACCATGTTGACTACACCGGTTCTCGTCCGATCACCGAAGTTAAGCAACATCGGGCGCGGTTAGTACTTGGATGGGTGACCGCCTGGGAACACCGCGTGCTGTTGGCTCTTTCTCATTTTTTCATTTTTACGTCGCTACACCTGCCAGGCCTCTTTTCATAATAACTTTCAGGTGTCGACAAAGATGCTTCCACAAGCATTTTAAAGTACTGTATTAAACGTAAGATAGAAATTACGGTAATGAACTCGGTTTGAGTAAGAATGCGCGAAGGAAGAGTGCTAGGAACTCGTTGAAAATGACAAAACACTACCAATCGACAGATGTGTTCTTGAAATGCGCCAGAGCCTACTGTTACGCAGCAGTGCTAAATTCCGAAAAGTAACTAAATAAATAAATAAATAAAAAAAAACCAACCGTTCTCGTGCCATCACCCAAGTTAAGCAACAACGTTAGTATTCGGATCGGCGACTGCCTGGGACCTCTGGCTGTCTTCATATTTTGCTTTCTTGTCGCCAGCCCTGCCAGCCGTCTCTTCACGCTACCTTTCCGATGCGACAAAGATGTTTCCACAATGACTTAAATCTGTTGTAATAAACAAAAGATACGATATTAGGGAACTCAGTTTGAAGAAGCGTGTGCCAAGGAAGATTTCCAAAGTGTCTCTGGAAATAACAAAACAGTATTAAGCGGCAGAAATGTTCCGAAATACGTCCGGGCTTATTGTTTTGTAGCAGTGTACACGTGCAAATTTGTAAACAAAAATTCTGTGTCTTCTGTCCTTGGTTTCGCACCTTTCCATGGCACGGCACAGCGCTGCTCTAGTAGCTCCGAACGGCCGCCCACGGCGTCTCGGACACGCCGGTCAGGCCCGCGCCCGTCTCGCAGATGTTTCTCGTGCTTGTGCTGTCATATGGGCCGCGACCCGAGCGGCAGCGAGCGGCAGTCGAGCAAAGTCGGGACAAGTCGGGACGGGAGGGGGGACAGGCGCGAATGCAAATGCACCGCGCAAATTACGCATAAATCTGGAAGCGCGGCGTGTGTCAGGCAGGTGAGAAAGCTTCCGTCGGTCCAGCAGGACACTGCAACACCCCGCGCAGTGCCCCCGCCGCCCGGCCGCGCGCAAGCCCTGCGCCGGATAACAGGAACAAGGCGCGTCGCCAGTGGGTGTCGGAGGCCGCACGCACCAAACGAATGACAGGCGGTGCATCGAGCAGCTGTGTTGTGCGTCTCACCTACGTTCGGCAGTCGCCTATGAGACGCCGAGGCGAGCGCGCACTCCGCGCCACCTTCGAGGTGGAAAGACGCGCTTTGCGTCAAATGTGCCACGGAAAGCGGCGATTGCGTGTGTTGGGAGAAGAGGCGAATGCTTCCTCCGTGGTGCGGCTACAGTATAAGGACGCCAACGGCCATACCATGTTGACTACACCGGTTCTCGTCCGATCACCGAAGTTAAGCAACATCGGGCGCGGTTAGTACTTGGATGGGTGACCGCCTGGGAACACCGCGTGCTGTTGGCTCTTTCTCATTTTTTCATTTTTACGTCGCTACACCTGCCAGGCCTCTTTTCATAATAACTTTCAGGTGTCGACAAAGATGCTTCCACAAGCATTTTAAAGTACTGTATTAAACGTAAGATACGAAATTACGGTAATGAACTCGGTTTGAGTAAGAATGCGCGAAGGAAGAGTGCTAGGAACTCGTTGAAAATGACAAAACACTACCAATCGACAGATGTGTTCTTGAAATGCGCCAGAGCCTACTGTTACGCAGCAGTGCTAAATTCCGAAAAGTAACTAAATAAATAAATAAATAAAAAAAAACCAACCGTTCTCGTGCCATCACCCAAGTTAAGCAACAACGTTAGTATTCGGATCGGCGACTGCCTGGGACCTCTGGCTGTCTTCATATTTTGCTTTCTTGTCGCCAGCCCTGCCAGCCGTCTCTTCACGCTACCTTTCCGATGCGACAAAGATGTTTCCACAATGACTTAAATCTGTTGTAATAAACAAAAGATACGATATTAGGGAACTCAGTTTGAAGAAGCGTGTGCCAAGGAAGATTTCCAAAGTGTCTCTGGAAATAACAAAACAGTATTAAGCGGCAGAAATGTTCCGAAATACGTCCGGGCTTATTGTTTTGTAGCAGTGTACACGTGCAAATTTGTAAACAAAAATTCTGTGTCTTCTGTCCTTGGTTTCGCACCTTTCCATGGCACGGCACAGCGCTGCTCTAGTAGCTCCGAACGGCCGCCCACGGCGTCTCGGACACGCCGGTCAGGCCCGCGCCCGTCTCGCAGATGTTTCTCGTGCTTGTGCTGTCATATGGGCCGCGACCCGAGCGGCAGCGAGCGGCAGTCGAGCAAAGTCGGGACAAGTCGGGACGGGAGGGGGGACAGGCGCGAATGCAAATGCACCGCGCAAATTACGCATAAATCTGGAAGCGCGGCGTGTGTCAGGCAGGTGAGAAAGCTTCCGTCGGTCCAGCAGGACACTGCAACACCCCGCGCAGTGCCCCCGCCGCCCGGCCGCGCGCAAGCCCTGCGCCGGATAACAGGAACAAGGCGCGTCGCCAGTGGGTGTCGGAGGCCGCACGCACCAAACGAATGACAGGCGGTGCATCGAGCAGCTGTGTTGTGCGTCTCACCTACGTTCGGCAGTCGCCTATGAGACGCCGAGGCGAGCGCGCACTCCGCGCCACCTTCGAGGTGGAAAGACGCGCTTTGCGTCAAATGTGCCACGGAAAGCGGCGATTGCGTGTGTTGGGAGAAGAGGCGAATGCTTCCTCCGTGGTGCGGCTACAGTATAAGGACGCCAACGGCCATACCATGTTGACTACACCGGTTCTCGTCCGATCACCGAAGTTAAGCAACATCGGGCGCGGTTAGTACTTGGATGGGTGACCGCCTGGGAACACCGCGTGCTGTTGGCTCTTTCTCATTTTTTCATTTTTACGTCGCTACACCTGCCAGGCCTCTTTTCATAATAACTTTCAGGTGTCGACAAAGATGCTTCCACAAGCATTTTAAAGTACTGTATTAAACGTAAGATACGAAATTACGGTAATGAACTCGGTTTGAGTAAGAATGCGCGAAGGAAGAGTGCTAGGAACTCGTTGAAAATGACAAAACACTACCAATCGACAGATGTGTTCTTGAAATGCGCCAGAGCCTACTGTTACGCAGCAGTGCTAAATTCCGAAAAGTAACTAAATAAATAAATAAATAAAAAAAAACCAACCGTTCTCGTGCCATCACCCAAGTTAAGCAACAACGTTAGTATTCGGATCGGCGACTGCCTGGGACCTCTGGCTGTCTTCATATTTTGCTTTCTTGTCGCCAGCCCTGCCAGCCGTCTCTTCACGCTACCTTTCCGATGCGACAAAGATGTTTCCACAATGACTTAAATCTGTTGTAATAAACAAAAGATACGATATTAGGGAACTCAGTTTGAAGAAGCGTGTGCCAAGGAAGATTTCCAAAGTGTCTCTGGAAATAACAAAACAGTATTAAGCGGCAGAAATGTTCCGAAATACGTCCGGGCTTATTGTTTTGTAGCAGTGTACACGTGCAAATTTGTAAACAAAAATTCTGTGTCTTCTGTCCTTGGTTTCGCACCTTTCCATGGCACGGCACAGCGCTGCTCTAGTAGCTCCGAACGGCCGCCCACGGCGTCTCGGACACGCCGGTCAGGCCCGCGCCCGTCTCGCAGATGTTTCTCGTGCTTGTGCTGTCATATGGGCCGCGACCCGAGCGGCAGCGAGCGGCAGTCGAGCAAAGTCGGGACAAGTCGGGACGGGAGGGGGGACAGGCGCGAATGCAAATGCACCGCGCAAATTACGCATAAATCTGGAAGCGCGGCGTGTGTCAGGCAGGTGAGAAAGCTTCCGTCGGTCCAGCAGGACACTGCAACACCCCGCGCAGTGCCCCCGCCGCCCGGCCGCGCGCAAGCCCTGCGCCGGATAACAGGAACAAGGCGCGTCGCCAGTGGGTGTCGGAGGCCGCACGCACCAAACGAATGACAGGCGGTGCATCGAGCAGCTGTGTTGTGCGTCTCACCTACGTTCGGCAGTCGCCTATGAGACGCCGAGGCGAGCGCGCACTCCGCGCCACCTTCGAGGTGGAAAGACGCGCTTTGCGTCAAATGTGCCACGGAAAGCGGCGATTGCGTGTGTTGGGAGAAGAGGCGAATGCTTCCTCCGTGGTGCGGCTACAGTATAAGGACGCCAACGGCCATACCATGTTGACTACACCGGTTCTCGTCCGATCACCGAAGTTAAGCAACATCGGGCGCGGTTAGTACTTGGATGGGTGACCGCCTGGGAACACCGCGTGCTGTTGGCTCTTTCTCATTTTTTCATTTTTACGTCGCTACACCTGCCAGGCCTCTTTTCATAATAACTTTCAGGTGTCGACAAAGATGCTTCCACAAGCATTTTAAAGTACTGTATTAAACGTAAGATACGAAATTACGGTAATGAACTCGGTTTGAGTAAGAATGCGCGAAGGAAGAGTGCTAGGAACTCGTTGAAAATGACAAAACACTACCAATCGACAGATGTGTTCTTGAAATGCGCCAGAGCCTACTGTTACGCAGCAGTGCTAAATTCCGAAAAGTAACTAAATAAATAAATAAATAAAAAAAAACCAACCGTTCTCGTGCCATCACCCAAGTTAAGCAACAACGTTAGTATTCGGATCGGCGACTGCCTGGGACCTCTGGCTGTCTTCATATTTTGCTTTCTTGTCGCCAGCCCTGCCAGCCGTCTCTTCACGCTACCTTTCCGATGCGACAAAGATGTTTCCACAATGACTTAAATCTGTTGTAATAAACAAAAGATACGATATTAGGGAACTCAGTTTGAAGAAGCGTGTGCCAAGGAAGATTTCCAAAGTGTCTCTGGAAATAACAAAACAGTATTAAGCGGCAGAAATGTTCCGAAATACGTCCGGGCTTATTGTTTTGTAGCAGTGTACACGTGCAAATTTGTAAACAAAAATTCTGTGTCTTCTGTCCTTGGTTTCGCACCTTTCCATGGCACGGCACAGCGCTGCTCTAGTAGCTCCGAACGGCCGCCCACGGCGTCTCGGACACGCCGGTCAGGCCCGCGCCCGTCTCGCAGATGTTTCTCGTGCTTGTGCTGTCATATGGGCCGCGACCCGAGCGGCAGCGAGCGGCAGTCGAGCAAAGTCGGGACAAGTCGGGACGGGAGGGGGGACAGGCGCGAATGCAAATGCACCGCGCAAATTACGCATAAATCTGGAAGCGCGGCGTGTGTCAGGCAGGTGAGAAAGCTTCCGTCGGTCCAGCAGGACACTGCAACACCCCGCGCAGTGCCCCCGCCGCCCGGCCGCGCGCAAGCCCTGCGCCGGATAACAGGAACAAGGCGCGTCGCCAGTGGGTGTCGGAGGCCGCACGCACCAAACGAATGACAGGCGGTGCATCGAGCAGCTGTGTTGTGCGTCTCACCTACGTTCGGCAGTCGCCTATGAGACGCCGAGGCGAGCGCGCACTCCGCGCCACCTTCGAGGTGGAAAGACGCGCTTTGCGTCAAATGTGCCACGGAAAGCGGCGATTGCGTGTGTTGGGAGAAGAGGCGAATGCTTCCTCCGTGGTGCGGCTACAGTATAAGGACGCCAACGGCCATACCATGTTGACTACACCGGTTCTCGTCCGATCACCGAAGTTAAGCAACATCGGGCGCGGTTAGTACTTGGATGGGTGACCGCCTGGGAACACCGCGTGCTGTTGGCTCTTTCTCATTTTTTCATTTTTACGTCGCTACACCTGCCAGGCCTCTTTTCATAATAACTTTCAGGTGTCGACAAAGATGCTTCCACAAGCATTTTAAAGTACTGTATTAAACGTAAGATACGAAATTACGGTAATGAACTCGGTTTGAGTAAGAATGCGCGAAGGAAGAGTGCTAGGAACTCGTTGAAAATGACAAAACACTACCAATCGACAGATGTGTTCTTGAAATGCGCCAGAGCCTACTGTTACGCAGCAGTGCTAAATTCCGAAAAGTAACTAAATAAATAAATAAATAAAAAAAAACCAACCGTTCTCGTGCCATCACCCAAGTTAAGCAACAACGTTAGTATTCGGATCGGCGACTGCCTGGGACCTCTGGCTGTCTTCATATTTTGCTTTCTTGTCGCCAGCCCTGCCAGCCGTCTCTTCACGCTACCTTTCCGATGCGACAAAGATGTTTCCACAATGACTTAAATCTGTTGTAATAAACAAAAGATACGATATTAGGGAACTCAGTTTGAAGAAGCGTGTGCCAAGGAAGATTTCCAAAGTGTCTCTGGAAATAACAAAACAGTATTAAGCGGCAGAAATGTTCCGAAATACGTCCGGGCTTATTGTTTTGTAGCAGTGTACACGTGCAAATTTGTAAACAAAAATTCTGTGTCTTCTGTCCTTGGTTTCGCACCTTTCCATGGCACGGCACAGCGCTGCTCTAGTAGCTCCGAACGGCCGCCCACGGCGTCTCGGACACGCCGGTCAGGCCCGCGCCCGTCTCGCAGATGTTTCTCGTGCTTGTGCTGTCATATGGGCCGCGACCCGAGCGGCAGCGAGCGGCAGTCGAGCAAAGTCGGGACAAGTCGGGACGGGAGGGGGGACAGGCGCGAATGCAAATGCACCGCGCAAATTACGCATAAATCTGGAAGCGCGGCGTGTGTCAGGCAGGTGAGAAAGCTTCCGTCGGTCCAGCAGGACACTGCAACACCCCGCGCAGTGCCCCCGCCGCCCGGCCGCGCGCAAGCCCTGCGCCGGATAACAGGAACAAGGCGCGTCGCCAGTGGGTGTCGGAGGCCGCACGCACCAAACGAATGACAGGCGGTGCATCGAGCAGCTGTGTTGTGCGTCTCACCTACGTTCGGCAGTCGCCTATGAGACGCCGAGGCGAGCGCGCACTCCGCGCCACCTTCGAGGTGGAAAGACGCGCTTTGCGTCAAATGTGCCACGGAAAGCGGCGATTGCGTGTGTTGGGAGAAGAGGCGAATGCTTCCTCCGTGGTGCGGCTACAGTATAAGGACGCCAACGGCCATACCATGTTGACTACACCGGTTCTCGTCCGATCACCGAAGTTAAGCAACATCGGGCGCGGTTAGTACTTGGATGGGTGACCGCCTGGGAACACCGCGTGCTGTTGGCTCTTTCTCATTTTTTCATTTTTACGTCGCTACACCTGCCAGGCCTCTTTTCATAATAACTTTCAGGTGTCGACAAAGATGCTTCCACAAGCATTTTAAAGTACTGTATTAAACGTAAGATACGAAATTACGGTAATGAACTCGGTTTGAGTAAGAATGCGCGAAGGAAGAGTGCTAGGAACTCGTTGAAAATGACAAAACACTACCAATCGACAGATGTGTTCTTGAAATGCGCCAGAGCCTACTGTTACGCAGCAGTGCTAAATTCCGAAAAGTAACTAAATAAATAAATAAATAAAAAAAAACCAACCGTTCTCGTGCCATCACCCAAGTTAAGCAACAACGTTAGTATTCGGATCGGCGACTGCCTGGGACCTCTGGCTGTCTTCATATTTTGCTTTCTTGTCGCCAGCCCTGCCAGCCGTCTCTTCACGCTACCTTTCCGATGCGACAAAGATGTTTCCACAATGACTTAAATCTGTTGTAATAAACAAAAGATACGATATTAGGGAACTCAGTTTGAAGAAGCGTGTGCCAAGGAAGATTTCCAAAGTGTCTCTGGAAATAACAAAACAGTATTAAGCGGCAGAAATGTTCCGAAATACGTCCGGGCTTATTGTTTTGTAGCAGTGTACACGTGCAAATTTGTAAACAAAAATTCTGTGTCTTCTGTCCTTGGTTTCGCACCTTTCCATGGCACGGCACAGCGCTGCTCTAGTAGCTCCGAACGGCCGCCCACGGCGTCTCGGACACGCCGGTCAGGCCCGCGCCCGTCTCGCAGATGTTTCTCGTGCTTGTGCTGTCATATGGGCCGCGACCCGAGCGGCAGCGAGCGGCAGTCGAGCAAAGTCGGGACAAGTCGGGACGGGAGGGGGGACAGGCGCGAATGCAAATGCACCGCGCAAATTACGCATAAATCTGGAAGCGCGGCGTGTGTCAGGCAGGTGAGAAAGCTTCCGTCGGTCCAGCAGGACACTGCAACACCCCGCGCAGTGCCCCCGCCGCCCGGCCGCGCGCAAGCCCTGCGCCGGATAACAGGAACAAGGCGCGTCGCCAGTGGGTGTCGGAGGCCGCACGCACCAAACGAATGACAGGCGGTGCATCGAGCAGCTGTGTTGTGCGTCTCACCTACGTTCGGCAGTCGCCTATGAGACGCCGAGGCGAGCGCGCACTCCGCGCCACCTTCGAGGTGGAAAGACGCGCTTTGCGTCAAATGTGCCACGGAAAGCGGCGATTGCGTGTGTTGGGAGAAGAGGCGAATGCTTCCTCCGTGGTGCGGCTACAGTATAAGGACGCCAACGGCCATACCATGTTGACTACACCGGTTCTCGTCCGATCACCGAAGTTAAGCAACATCGGGCGCGGTTAGTACTTGGATGGGTGACCGCCTGGGAACACCGCGTGCTGTTGGCTCTTTCTCATTTTTTCATTTTTACGTCGCTACACCTGCCAGGCCTCTTTTCATAATAACTTTCAGGTGTCGACAAAGATGCTTCCACAAGCATTTTAAAGTACTGTATTAAACGTAAGATACGAAATTACGGTAATGAACTCGGTTTGAGTAAGAATGCGCGAAGGAAGAGTGCTAGGAACTCGTTGAAAATGACAAAACACTACCAATCGACAGATGTGTTCTTGAAATGCGCCAGAGCCTACTGTTACGCAGCAGTGCTAAATTCCGAAAAGTAACTAAATAAATAAATAAATAAAAAAAAACCAACCGTTCTCGTGCCATCACCCAAGTTAAGCAACAACGTTAGTATTCGGATCGGCGACTGCCTGGGACCTCTGGCTGTCTTCATATTTTGCTTTCTTGTCGCCAGCCCTGCCAGCCGTCTCTTCACGCTACCTTTCCGATGCGACAAAGATGTTTCCACAATGACTTAAATCTGTTGTAATAAACAAAAGATACGATATTAGGGAACTCAATTTGAAGAAGCGTGTGCCAAGGAAGATTTCCAAAGTGTCTCTGGAAATAACAAAACAGTATTAAGCGGCAGAAATGTTCCGAAATACGTCCGGGCTTATTGTTTTGTAGCAGTGTACACGTGCAAATTTGTAAACAAAAATTCTGTGTCTTCTGTCCTTGGTTTCGCACCTTTCCATGGCACGGCACAGCGCTGCTCTAGTAGCTCCGAACGGCCGCCCACGGCGTCTCGGACACGCCGGTCAGGCCCGCGCCCGTCTCGCAGATGTTTCTCGTGCTTGTGCTGTCATATGGGCCGCGACCCGAGCGGCAGCGAGCGGCAGTCGAGCAAAGTCGGGACAAGTCGGGACGGGAGGGGGGACAGGCGCGAATGCAAATGCACCGCGCAAATTACGCATAAATCTGGAAGCGCGGCGTGTGTCAGGCAGGTGAGAAAGCTTCCGTCGGTCCAGCAGGACACTGCAACACCCCGCGCAGTGCCCCCGCCGCCCGGCCGCGCGCAAGCCCTGCGCCGGATAACAGGAACAAGGCGCGTCGCCAGTGGGTGTCGGAGGCCGCACGCACCAAACGAATGACAGGCGGTGCATCGAGCAGCTGTGTTGTGCGTCTCACCTACGTTCGGCAGTCGCCTATGAGACGCCGAGGCGAGCGCGCACTCCGCGCCACCTTCGAGGTGGAAAGACGCGCTTTGCGTCAAATGTGCCACGGAAAGCGGCGATTGCGTGTGTTGGGAGAAGAGGCGAATGCTTCCTCCGTGGTGCGGCTACAGTATAAGGACGCCAACGGCCATACCATGTTGACTACACCGGTTCTCGTCCGATCACCGAAGTTAAGCAACATCGGGCGCGGTTAGTACTTGGATGGGTGACCGCCTGGGAACACCGCGTGCTGTTGGCTCTTTCTCATTTTTTCATTTTTACGTCGCTACACCTGCCAGGCCTCTTTTCATAATAACTTTCAGGTGTCGACAAAGATGCTTCCACAAGCATTTTAAAGTACTGTATTAAACGTAAGATACGAAATTACGGTAATGAACTCGGTTTGAGTAAGAATGCGCGAAGGAAGAGTGCTAGGAACTCGTTGAAAATGACAAAACACTACCAATCGACAGATGTGTTCTTGAAATGCGCCAGAGCCTACTGTTACGCAGCAGTGCTAAATTCCGAAAAGTAACTAAATAAATAAATAAATAAAAAAAAACCAACCGTTCTCGTGCCATCACCCAAGTTAAGCAACAACGTTAGTATTCGGATCGGCGACTGCCTGGGACCTCTGGCTGTCTTCATATTTTGCTTTCTTGTCGCCAGCCCTGCCAGCCGTCTCTTCACGCTACCTTTCCGATGCGACAAAGATGTTTCCACAATGACTTAAATCTGTTGTAATAAACAAAAGATACGATATTAGGGAACTCAGTTTGAAGAAGCGTGTGCCAAGGAAGATTTCCAAAGTGTCTCTGGAAATAACAAAACAGTATTAAGCGGCAGAAATGTTCCGAAATACGTCCGGGCTTATTGTTTTGTAGCAGTGTACACGTGCAAATTTGTAAACAAAAATTCTGTGTCTTCTGTCCTTGGTTTCGCACCTTTCCATGGCACGGCACAGCGCTGCTCTAGTAGCTCCGAACGGCCGCCCACGGCGTCTCGGACACGCCGGTCAGGCCCGCGCCCGTCTCGCAGATGTTTCTCGTGCTTGTGCTGTCATATGGGCCGCGACCCGAGCGGCAGCGAGCGGCAGTCGAGCAAAGTCGGGACAAGTCGGGACGGGAGGGGGGACAGGCGCGAATGCAAATGCACCGCGCAAATTACGCATAAATCTGGAAGCGCGGCGTGTGTCAGGCAGGTGAGAAAGCTTCCGTCGGTCCAGCAGGACACTGCAACACCCCGCGCAGTGCCCCCGCCGCCCGGCCGCGCGCAAGCCCTGCGCCGGATAACAGGAACAAGGCGCGTCGCCAGTGGGTGTCGGAGGCCGCACGCACCAAACGAATGACAGGCGGTGCATCGAGCAGCTGTGTTGTGCGTCTCACCTACGTTCGGCAGTCGCCTATGAGACGCCGAGGCGAGCGCGCACTCCGCGCCACCTTCGAGGTGGAAAGACGCGCTTTGCGTCAAATGTGCCACGGAAAGCGGCGATTGCGTGTGTTGGGAGAAGAGGCGAATGCTTCCTCCGTGGTGCGGCTACAGTATAAGGACGCCAACGGCCATACCATGTTGACTACACCGGTTCTCGTCCGATCACCGAAGTTAAGCAACATCGGGCGCGGTTAGTACTTGGATGGGTGACCGCCTGGGAACACCGCGTGCTGTTGGCTCTTTCTCATTTTTTCATTTTTACGTCGCTACACCTGCCAGGCCTCTTTTCATAATAACTTTCAGGTGTCGACAAAGATGCTTCCACAAGCATTTTAAAGTACTGTATTAAACGTAAGATACGAAATTACGGTAATGAACTCGGTTTGAGTAAGAATGCGCGAAGGAAGAGTGCTAGGAACTCGTTGAAAATGACAAAACACTACCAATCGACAGATGTGTTCTTGAAATGCGCCAGAGCCTACTGTTACGCAGCAGTGCTAAATTCCGAAAAGTAACTAAATAAATAAATAAATAAAAAAAAACCAACCGTTCTCGTGCCATCACCCAAGTTAAGCAACAACGTTAGTATTCGGATCGGCGACTGCCTGGGACCTCTGGCTGTCTTCATATTTTGCTTTCTTGTCGCCAGCCCTGCCAGCCGTCTCTTCACGCTACCTTTCCGATGCGACAAAGATGTTTCCACAATGACTTAAATCTGTTGTAATAAACAAAAGATACGATATTAGGGAACTCAGTTTGAAGAAGCGTGTGCCAAGGAAGATTTCCAAAGTGTCTCTGGAAATAACAAAACAGTATTAAGCGGCAGAAATGTTCCGAAATACGTCCGGGCTTATTGTTTTGTAGCAGTGTACACGTGCAAATTTGTAAACAAAAATTCTGTGTCTTCTGTCCTTGGTTTCGCACCTTTCCATGGCACGGCACAGCGCTGCTCTAGTAGCTCCGAACGGCCGCCCACGGCGTCTCGGACACGCCGGTCAGGCCCGCGCCCGTCTCGCAGATGTTTCTCGTGCTTGTGCTGTCATATGGGCCGCGACCCGAGCGGCAGCGAGCGGCAGTCGAGCAAAGTCGGGACAAGTCGGGACGGGAGGGGGGACAGGCGCGAATGCAAATGCACCGCGCAAATTACGCATAAATCTGGAAGCGCGGCGTGTGTCAGGCAGGTGAGAAAGCTTCCGTCGGTCCAGCAGGACACTGCAACACCCCGCGCAGTGCCCCCGCCGCCCGGCCGCGCGCAAGCCCTGCGCCGGATAACAGGAACAAGGCGCGTCGCCAGTGGGTGTCGGAGGCCGCACGCACCAAACGAATGACAGGCGGTGCATCGAGCAGCTGTGTTGTGCGTCTCACCTACGTTCGGCAGTCGCCTATGAGACGCCGAGGCGAGCGCGCACTCCGCGCCACCTTCGAGGTGGAAAGACGCGCTTTGCGTCAAATGTGCCACGGAAAGCGGCGATTGCGTGTGTTGGGAGAAGAGGCGAATGCTTCCTCCGTGGTGCGGCTACAGTATAAGGACGCCAACGGCCATACCATGTTGACTACACCGGTTCTCGTCCGATCACCGAAGTTAAGCAACATCGGGCGCGGTTAGTACTTGGATGGGTGACCGCCTGGGAACACCGCGTGCTGTTGGCTCTTTCTCATTTTTTCATTTTTACGTCGCTACACCTGCCAGGCCTCTTTTCATAATAACTTTCAGGTGTCGACAAAGATGCTTCCACAAGCATTTTAAAGTACTGTATTAAACGTAAGATACGAAATTACGGTAATGAACTCGGTTTGAGTAAGAATGCGCGAAGGAAGAGTGCTAGGAACTCGTTGAAAATGACAAAACACTACCAATCGACAGATGTGTTCTTGAAATGCGCCAGAGCCTACTGTTACGCAGCAGTGCTAAATTCCGAAAAGTAACTAAATAAATAAATAAATAAAAAAAAACCAACCGTTCTCGTGCCATCACCCAAGTTAAGCAACAACGTTAGTATTCGGATCGGCGACTGCCTGGGACCTCTGGCTGTCTTCATATTTTGCTTTCTTGTCGCCAGCCCTGCCAGCCGTCTCTTCACGCTACCTTTCCGATGCGACAAAGATGTTTCCACAATGACTTAAATCTGTTGTAATAAACAAAAGATACGATATTAGGGAACTCAGTTTGAAGAAGCGTGTGCCAAGGAAGATTTCCAAAGTGTCTCTGGAAATAACAAAACAGTATTAAGCGGCAGAAATGTTCCGAAATACGTCCGGGCTTATTGTTTTGTAGCAGTGTACACGTGCAAATTTGTAAACAAAAATTCTGTGTCTTCTGTCCTTGGTTTCGCACCTTTCCATGGCACGGCACAGCGCTGCTCTAGTAGCTCCGAACGGCCGCCCACGGCGTCTCGGACACGCCGGTCAGGCCCGCGCCCGTCTCGCAGATGTTTCTCGTGCTTGTGCTGTCATATGGGCCGCGACCCGAGCGGCAGCGAGCGGCAGTCGAGCAAAGTCGGGACAAGTCGGGACGGGAGGGGGGACAGGCGCGAATGCAAATGCACCGCGCAAATTACGCATAAATCTGGAAGCGCGGCGTGTGTCAGGCAGGTGAGAAAGCTTCCGTCGGTCCAGCAGGACACTGCAACACCCCGCGCAGTGCCCCCGCCGCCCGGCCGCGCGCAAGCCCTGCGCCGGATAACAGGAACAAGGCGCGTCGCCAGTGGGTGTCGGAGGCCGCACGCACCAAACGAATGACAGGCGGTGCATCGAGCAGCTGTGTTGTGCGTCTCACCTACGTTCGGCAGTCGCCTATGAGACGCCGAGGCGAGCGCGCACTCCGCGCCACCTTCGAGGTGGAAAGACGCGCTTTGCGTCAAATGTGCCACGGAAAGCGGCGATTGCGTGTGTTGGGAGAAGAGGCGAATGCTTCCTCCGTGGTGCGGCTACAGTATAAGGACGCCAACGGCCATACCATGTTGACTACACCGGTTCTCGTCCGATCACCGAAGTTAAGCAACATCGGGCGCGGTTAGTACTTGGATGGGTGACCGCCTGGGAACACCGCGTGCTGTTGGCTCTTTCTCATTTTTTCATTTTTACGTCGCTACACCTGCCAGGCCTCTTTTCATAATAACTTTCAGGTGTCGACAAAGATGCTTCCACAAGCATTTTAAAGTACTGTATTAAACGTAAGATACGAAATTACGGTAATGAACTCGGTTTGAGTAAGAATGCGCGAAGGAAGAGTGCTAGGAACTCGTTGAAAATGACAAAACACTACCAATCGACAGATGTGTTCTTGAAATGCGCCAGAGCCTACTGTTACGCAGCAGTGCTAAATTCCGAAAAGTAACTAAATAAATAAATAAATAAAAAAAAACCAACCGTTCTCGTGCCATCACCCAAGTTAAGCAACAACGTTAGTATTCGGATCGGCGACTGCCTGGGACCTCTGGCTGTCTTCATATTTTGCTTTCTTGTCGCCAGCCCTGCCAGCCGTCTCTTCACGCTACCTTTCCGATGCGACAAAGATGTTTCCACAATGACTTAAATCTGTTGTAATAAACAAAAGATACGATATTAGGGAACTCAGTTTGAAGAAGCGTGTGCCAAGGAAGATTTCCAAAGTGTCTCTGGAAATAACAAAACAGTATTAAGCGGCAGAAATGTTCCGAAATACGTCCGGGCTTATTGTTTTGTAGCAGTGTACACGTGCAAATTTGTAAACAAAAATTCTGTGTCTTCTGTCCTTGGTTTCGCACCTTTCCATGGCACGGCACAGCGCTGCTCTAGTAGCTCCGAACGGCCGCCCACGGCGTCTCGGACACGCCGGTCAGGCCCGCGCCCGTCTCGCAGATGTTTCTCGTGCTTGTGCTGTCATATGGGCCGCGACCCGAGCGGCAGCGAGCGGCAGTCGAGCAAAGTCGGGACAAGTCGGGACGGGAGGGGGGACAGGCGCGAATGCAAATGCACCGCGCAAATTACGCATAAATCTGGAAGCGCGGCGTGTGTCAGGCAGGTGAGAAAGCTTCCGTCGGTCCAGCAGGACACTGCAACACCCCGCGCAGTGCCCCCGCCGCCCGGCCGCGCGCAAGCCCTGCGCCGGATAACAGGAACAAGGCGCGTCGCCAGTGGGTGTCGGAGGCCGCACGCACCAAACGAATGACAGGCGGTGCATCGAGCAGCTGTGTTGTGCGTCTCACCTACGTTCGGCAGTCGCCTATGAGACGCCGAGGCGAGCGCGCACTCCGCGCCACCTTCGAGGTGGAAAGACGCGCTTTGCGTCAAATGTGCCACGGAAAGCGGCGATTGCGTGTGTTGGGAGAAGAGGCGAATGCTTCCTCCGTGGTGCGGCTACAGTATAAGGACGCCAACGGCCATACCATGTTGACTACACCGGTTCTCGTCCGATCACCGAAGTTAAGCAACATCGGGCGCGGTTAGTACTTGGATGGGTGACCGCCTGGGAACACCGCGTGCTGTTGGCTCTTTCTCATTTTTTCATTTTTACGTCGCTACACCTGCCAGGCCTCTTTTCATAATAACTTTCAGGTGTCGACAAAGATGCTTCCACAAGCATTTTAAAGTACTGTATTAAACGTAAGATACGAAATTACGGTAATGAACTCGGTTTGAGTAAGAATGCGCGAAGGAAGAGTGCTAGGAACTCGTTGAAAATGACAAAACACTACCAATCGACAGATGTGTTCTTGAAATGCGCCAGAGCCTACTGTTACGCAGCAGTGCTAAATTCCGAAAAGTAACTAAATAAATAAATAAATAAAAAAAAACCAACCGTTCTCGTGCCATCACCCAAGTTAAGCAACAACGTTAGTATTCGGATCGGCGACTGCCTGGGACCTCTGGCTGTCTTCATATTTTGCTTTCTTGTCGCCAGCCCTGCCAGCCGTCTCTTCACGCTACCTTTCCGATGCGACAAAGATGTTTCCACAATGACTTAAATCTGTTGTAATAAACAAAAGATACGATATTAGGGAACTCAGTTTGAAGAAGCGTGTGCCAAGGAAGATTTCCAAAGTGTCTCTGGAAATAACAAAACAGTATTAAGCGGCAGAAATGTTCCGAAATACGTCCGGGCTTATTGTTTTGTAGCAGTGTACACGTGCAAATTTGTAAACAAAAATTCTGTGTCTTCTGTCCTTGGTTTCGCACCTTTCCATGGCACGGCACAGCGCTGCTCTAGTAGCTCCGAACGGCCGCCCACGGCGTCTCGGACACGCCGGTCAGGCCCGCGCCCGTCTCGCAGATGTTTCTCGTGCTTGTGCTGTCATATGGGCCGCGACCCGAGCGGCAGCGAGCGGCAGTCGAGCAAAGTCGGGACAAGTCGGGACGGGAGGGGGGACAGGCGCGAATGCAAATGCACCGCGCAAATTACGCATAAATCTGGAAGCGCGGCGTGTGTCAGGCAGGTGAGAAAGCTTCCGTCGGTCCAGCAGGACACTGCAACACCCCGCGCAGTGCCCCCGCCGCCCGGCCGCGCGCAAGCCCTGCGCCGGATAACAGGAACAAGGCGCGTCGCCAGTGGGTGTACAGGGGGTGCAACGAGCAGCAGTGCGTCTCACACACGCGGCGGTGCGCCCGCCAATTCGGCCGTCACTCTGCTGGGACGCCGGGCGCGCCTCCCCCCGCCGTCCACGAGGAACTGGCGGTTGCGGAAGGAAGCGCTTTCGTCAAATGCGGCCGAAAACTAACATTTTGTGTGTTGGGAGAAAAGCCGAACGCGAATTCTGCCGTGCTCCTACATTAGATGAGCGCCAACGGCCATACCATGATGAATACACCGGTTCTCGTCCGATCACCGAAGTTAAGCATCATCGGGCCCGGCTAGTACTTGGATGGGTGACCGCCTGGGAAACCCGGGTGCTGCTGGCTCCCTTCCTGTTTTTTTTTGTTATGTCACCAGCCCAATTTTCAAACTACCTTTCTGTTGTGACAAAGATGCTTCTTTATGCCTTTTAAACTACTGTAATGGTACGAAAATGCAGTAATTAACTCAGTTTGAGGGAGAATGTGCTAACCAAGTTTGCCAAGAGGACTTTGAGAACGACAAAACAGTACGAATCGGCAGGTGATTTCTGAAATACGTCACCGCCTATTGTTGTGTAGGAGTGTAGAGTTCCAAATTTGATTTGTAACCACGAATTTATTCCTTAGTCGTCTCGTCTCGTCTCGTCTCGTCTCGTCCCGCAGACGTTTGTCGTGCTAGCGCTGTCATATGGACCACGACCCGAGCGGCAGCGAGCGGCAGTCGAGCAAAGTCGGGACAAGTCGGGACGGGGACAGGGACAGGGATAGGAATGGTGCGAATGCACTAGAAAGTACGCAGACACCTGGTGTGAGGCGAGGCGAGGCGAGGCGAGGCGAGGAAGCCCACATCGCTACCAGTGGGCCCTCCAGCACGACACTGCCACACACCGCACAGGCCCTCCGCTGAACACCAGGGACAAGATGCGTCCTCCGCTAGTGTCGAAGGCTGCACGCGCCCAGCGAATGACAGGGGGTGCAACGAGCAGCAGTGCGTCTCACACACGCGGCGGTGCGCCCGCCAATTCGGCCGTCACTCTGCTGGGACGCCGGGCGCGCCTCCCCCCGCCATCCACGAGGAACTGGCTGTTGCGGAAGGAAGCGCTTTCGTCAAATGCGGCCGAAAACTAACATTTTGTGTGTTGGGAGAAAAGCCGAACGCGAATTCTGCCGTGCTCCTACATTAGATGAGCGCCAACGGCCATACCATGATGAATACAGCGGTTCTCGTCCGATCACCGAAGTTAAGCATCATCGGGCCCGGCTAGTACTTGGATGGGTGACCGCCTGGGAAACCCGGGTGCTGCTGGCTCCCTTCCTGTTTTATTTTGTTATGTCACCAGCCCAATTTTCAAACTACCTTTCTGTTGTGACAAAGATGCTTCTTTATGCCTTTTAAACTACTGTAATGGTACGAAAATGCAGTAATTAACTCAGTTTGAGGGAGAATGTGCTAACCAAGTTTGCCGAGAGGACTTTGAAAACGACAAAACAGTACGAATCGGCAGGTGATTTCTGAAATACGTCACCGCCTATTGTTGTGTAGGAGTGTAGAGTTCCAAATTGTAACCACGAATTTATTCCTTAGTCGTCTCGTCCCGTCTCGTCTCGTCTCGTCCCGCAGACGTTTGTCGTGCTTGCGCTGTCATATGGACCACGACCCGAGCGGCAGCGAGCGGCAGTCGAGCAAAGTCGGGACAAGTCGGGACGGGGACAGGGACAGGGATAGGAATGGTGCGAATGCACTGCAAACTACGCAGACACCTGGTGTGAGGCGAGGCGAGGCGAGGCGAGGCGAGGCGAGGAAGCCCACATCGCTACCAGTGGGCCCTCCAGCACGACACTGCCACACACCGCACAGGCCCTCCGCTGAACACCAGGGACAAGATGCGTCCTCCGCTAGTGTCGAAGGCTGCACGCGCCCAGCGAATGACAGGGGGTGCAACGAGCAGCAGTGCGTCTCACACACGCGGCGGTGCGCCCGCCAATTCGGCCGTCACTCTGCTGGGACGCCGGGCGCGCCTCCCCCCGCCGTCCACGAGGAACTGGCTGTTGCGGAAGGAAGCGCTTTCGTCAAATGCGGCCGAAAACTAACATTTTGTGTGTTGGGAGAAAAGCCGAACGCGAATTCTGCCGTGCTCCTACATTAGATGAGCGCCAACGGCCATACCATGATGAATACAGCGGTTCTCGTCCGATCACCGAAGTTAAGCATCATCGGGCCCGGCTAGTACTTGGATGGGTGACCGCCTGGGAAACCCGGGTGCTGCTGGCTCCCTTCCTGTTTTATTTTGTTATGTCACCAGCCCAATTTTCAAACTACCTTTCTGTTGTGACAAAGATGCTTCTTTATGCCTTTTAAACTACTGTAATGGTACGAAAATGCAGTAATTAACTCAGTTTGAGGGAGAATGTGCTAACCAAGTTTGCCGAGAGGACTTTGAAAACGACAAAACAGTACGAATCGGCAGGTGATTTCTGAAATACGTCACCGCCTATTGTTGTGTAGGAGTGTAGAGTTCCAAATTTGAATTGTAACCACGAATTTATTCCTTAGTCGTCTCGTCTCGTCTCGTCCCGCAGACGTTTGTCGTGCTTGCGCTGTCATATGGACCACGACCCGAGCGGCAGCGAGCGGCAGTCGAGCAAAGTCGGGACAAGTCGGGACGGGGACAGGGACAGGGATAGGAATGGTGCGAATGCACTGCAAACTACGCAGACACCTGGTGTGAGGCGAGGCGAGGCGAGGCGAGGCGAGGAAGCCCACATCCCTACCAGTGGGCCCTCCAGCACGACACTGCCACACCCCGCACAGGCCCTCCGCTGAACACCAGGGACAAGATGCGTCCTCTGCTAGTGTCGAAGGCTGCACGCACCCAGCGAATGACAGGGGGTGCAACGAGCAGCAGTGCGTCTCACACACGCGGCGGTGCGCCCGCCAATTCGGCCGTCACTCTGCTGGGACGCCGGGCGCGCCTCCCCCCGCCGTCCACGAGGAACTGGCGGTTGCGGAAGGAAGCGCTTTCGTCAAATGCGGCCGAAAACTAACATTTTGTGTGTTGGGAGAAAAGCCGAACGCGAATTCTGCCGTGCTCCTACATTAGATGAGCGCCAACGGCCATACCATGATGAATACACCGGTTCTCGTCCGATCACCGAAGTTAAGCATCATCGGGCCCGGCTAGTACTTGGATGGGTGACCGCCTGGGAAACCCGGGTGCTGCTGGCTCCCTTCCTGTTTTTTTTTGTTATGTCACCAGCCCAATTTTCAAACTACCTTTCTGTTGTGACAAAGATGCTTCTTTATGCCTTTTAAACTACTGTAATGGTACGAAAATGCAGTAATTAACTCAGTTTGAGGGAGAATGTGCTAACCAAGTTTGCCAAGAGGACTTTGAGAACGACAAAACAGTACGAATCGGCAGGTGATTTCTGAAATACGTCACCGCCTATTGTTGTGTAGGAGTGTAGAGTTCCAAATTTGATTTGTAACCACGAATTTATTCCTTAGTCGTCTCGTCTCGTCTCGTCTCGTCTCGTCCCGCAGACGTTTGTCGTGCTAGCGCTGTCATATGGACCACGACCCGAGCGGCAGCGAGCGGCAGTCGAGCAAAGTCGGGACAAGTCGGGACGGGGACAGGGACAGGGATAGGAATGGTGCGAATGCACTAGAAAGTACGCAGACACCTGGTGTGAGGCGAGGCGAGGCGAGGCGAGGCGAGGAAGCCCACATCGCTACCAGTGGGCCCTCCAGCACGACACTGCCACACACCGCACAGGCCCTCCGCTGAACACCAGGGACAAGATGCGTCCTCCGCTAGTGTCGAAGGCTGCACGCGCCCAGCGAATGACAGGGGGTGCAACGAGCAGCAGTGCGTCTCACACACGCGGCGGTGCGCCCGCCAATTCGGCCGTCACTCTGCTGGGACGCCGGGCGCGCCTCCCCCCGCCGTCCACGAGGAACTGGCTGTTGCGGAAGGAAGCGCTTTCGTCAAATGCGGCCGAAAACTAACATTTTGTGTGTTGGGAGAAAAGCCGAACGCGAATTCTGCCGTGCTCCTACATTAGATGAGCGCCAACGGCCATACCATGATGAATACAGCGGTTCTCGTCCGATCACCGAAGTTAAGCATCATCGGGCCCGGCTAGTACTTGGATGGGTGACCGCCTGGGAAACCCGGGTGCTGCTGGCTCCCTTCCTGTTTTATTTTGTTATGTCACCAGCCCAATTTTCAAACTACCTTTCTGTTGTGACAAAGATGCTTCTTTATGCCTTTTAAACTACTGTAATGGTACGAAAATGCAGTAATTAACTCAGTTTGAGGGAGAATGTGCTAACCAAGTTTGCCGAGAGGACTTTGAAAACGACAAAACAGTACGAATCGGCAGGTGATTTCTGAAATACGTCACCGCCTATTGTTGTGTAGGAGTGTAGAGTTCCAAATTTGATTTGTAACCACGAATTTATTCCTTAGTCGTCTCGTCTCGTCTCGTCTCGTCTCGTCCCGCAGACGTTTGTCGTGCTTGCGCTGTCATATGGACCACGACCCGAGCGGCAGCGAGCGGCAGTCGAGCAAAGTCGGGACAAGTCGGGACGGGGACAGGGACAGGGATAGGAATGGTGCGAATGCACTGCAAACTACGCAGACACCTGGTGTGAGGCGAGGCGAGGCGAGGCGAGGCGAGGAAGCCCACATCGCTACCAGTGGGCCCTCCAGCACGACACTGCCACACACCGCACAGGCCCTCCGCTGAACACCAGGGACAAGATGCGTCCTCCGCTAGTGTCGAAGGCTGCACGCGCCCAGCGAATGACAGGGGGTGCAACGAGCAGCAGTGCGTCTCACACACGCGGCGGTGCGCCCGCCAATTCGGCCGTCACTCTGCTGGGACGCCGGGCGCGCCTCCCCCCGCCGTCCACGAGGAACTGGCTGTTGCGGAAGGAAGCGCTTTCGTCAAATGCGGCCGAAAACTAACATTTTGTGTGTTGGGAGAAAAGCCGAACGCGAATTCTGCCGTGCTCCTACATTAGATGAGCGCCAACGGCCATACCATGATGAATACAGCGGTTCTCGTCCGATCACCGAAGTTAAGCATCATCGGGCCCGGCTAGTACTTGGATGGGTGACCGCCTGGGAAACCCGGGTGCTGCTGGCTCCCTTCCTGTTTTATTTTGTTATGTCACCAGCCCAATTTTCAAACTACCTTTCTGTTGTGACAAAGATGCTTCTTTATGCCTTTTAAACTACTGTAATGGTACGAAAATGCAGTAATTAACTCAGTTTGAGGGAGAATGTGCTAACCAAGTTTGCCGAGAGGACTTTGAAAACGACAAAACAGTACGAATCGGCAGGTGATTTCTGAAATACGTCACCGCCTATTGTTGTGTAGGAGTGTAGAGTTCCAAATTTGATTTGTAACCACGAATTTATTCCTTAGTCGTCTCGTCTCGTCTCGTCTCGTCTCGTCCCG
This sequence comes from Schistocerca cancellata, assembly GCF_023864275.1. NCBI lineage: Eukaryota > Metazoa > Arthropoda > Insecta > Orthoptera > Acrididae > Schistocerca > Schistocerca cancellata. The sequence goes on from NW_026047113.1 coordinate 38,569, forward strand.
CAGACGTTTGTCGTGCTTGCGCTGTCATATGGACCACGACCCGAGCGGCAGCGAGCGGCAGTCGAGCAAAGTCGGGACAAGTCGGGACGGGGACAGGGACAGGGATAGGAATGGTGCGAATGCACTAGAAAGTACGCAGACACCTGGTGTGAGGCGAGGCGAGGCGAGGCGAGGCGAGGAAGCCCACATCGCTACCAGTGGGCCCTCCAGCACGACACTGCCACACACCGCACAGGCCCTCCGCTGAACACCAGGGACAAGATGCGTCCTCCGCTAGTGTCGAAGGCTGCACGCGCCCAGCGAATGACAGGGGGTGCAACGAGCAGCAGTGCGTCTCACACACGCGGCGGTGCGCCCGCCAATTCGGCCGTCACTCTGCTGGGACGCCGGGCGCGCCTCCCCCCGCCGTCCACGAGGAACTGGCTGTTGCGGAAGGAAGCGCTTTCGTCAAATGCGGCCGAAAACTAACATTTTGTGTGTTGGGAGAAAAGCCGAACGCGAATTCTGCCGTGCTCCTACATTAGATGAGCGCCAACGGCCATACCATGATGAATACAGCGGTTCTCGTCCGATCACCGAAGTTAAGCATTATCGGGCCCGGCTAGTACTTGGATGGGTGACCGCCTGGGAAACCCGGGTGCTGCTGGCTCCCTTCCTGTTTTATTTTGTTATGTCACCAGCCCAATTTTCAAACTACCTTTCTGTTGTGACAAAGATGCTTCTTTATGCCTTTTAAACTACTGTAATGGTACGAAAATGCAGTAATTAACTCAGTTTGAGGGAGAATGTGCTAACCAAGTTTGCCGAGAGGACTTTGAAAACGACAAAACAGTACGAATCGGCAGGTGATTTCTGAAATACGTCACCGCCTATTGTTGTGTAGGAGTGTAGAGTTCCAAATTTGAATTGTAACCACGAATTTATTCCTTAGTCGTCTCGTCTCGTCTCGTCCCGCAGACGTTTGTCGTGCTTGCGCTGTCATATGGACCACGACCCGAGCGGCAGCGAGCGGCAGTCGAGCAAAGTCGGGACAAGTCGGGACGGGGACAGGGACAGGGATAGGAATGGTGCGAATGCACTGCAAACTACGCAGACACCTGGTGTGAGGCGAGGCGAGGCGAGGCGAGGCGAGGAAGCCCACATCCCTACCAGTGGGCCCTCCAGCACGACACTGCCACACCCCGCACAGGCCCTCCGCTGAACACCAGGGACAAGATGCGTCCTCTGCTAGTGTCGAAGGCTGCACGCACCCAGCGAATGACAGGGGGTGCAACGAGCAGCAGTGCGTCTCACACACGCGGCGGTGCGCCCGCCAATTCGGCCGTCACTCTGCTGGGACGCCGGGCGCGCCTCCCCCCGCCGTCCACGAGGAACTGGCGGTTGCGGAAGGAAGCGCTTTCGTCAAATGCGGCCGAAAACTAACATTTTGTGTGTTGGGAGAAAAGCCGAACGCGAATTCTGCCGTGCTCCTACATTAGATGAGCGCCAACGGCCATACCATGATGAATACACCGGTTCTCGTCCGATCACCGAAGTTAAGCATCATCGGGCCCGGCTAGTACTTGGATGGGTGACCGCCTGGGAAACCCGGGTGCTGCTGGCTCCCTTCCAGTTTTTTTTTGTTATGTCACCAGCCCAATTTTCAAACTACCTTTCTGTTGTGACAAAGATGCTTCTTTATGCCTTTTAAACTACTGTAATGGTACGAAAATGCAGTAATTAACTCAGTTTGAGGGAGAATGTGCTAACCAAGTTTGCCAAGAGGACTTTGAGAACGACAAAACAGTACGAATCGGCAGGTGATTTCTGAAATACGTCACCGCCTATTGTTGTGTAGGAGTGTAGAGTTCCAAATTGTAACCACGAATTTATTCCTTAGTCGTCTCGTCTCGTCTCGTCTCGTCTCGTCCCGCAGACGTTTGTCGTGCTTGCGCTGTCATATGGACCACGACCCGAGCGGCAGCGAGCGGCAGTCGAGCAAAGTCGGGACAAGTCGGGACGGGGACAGGGACAGGGATAGGAATGGTGCGAATGCACTGCAAACTACGCAGACACCTGGTGTGAGGCGAGGCGAGGCGAGGCGAGGCGAGGAAGCCCACATCGCTACCAGTGGGCCCTCCAGCACGACACTGCCACACACCGCACAGGCCCTCCGCTGAACACCAGGGACAAGATGCGTCCTCCGCTAGTGTCGAAGGCTGCACGCGCCCAGCGAATGACAGGGGGTGCAACGAGCAGCAGTGCGTCTCACACACGCGGCGGTGCGCCCGCCAATTCGGCCGTCACTCTGCTGGGACGCCGGGCGCGCCTCCCCCCGCCGTCCACGAGGAACTGGCTGTTGCGGAAGGAAGCGCTTTCGTCAAATGCGGCCGAAAACTAACATTTTGTGTGTTGGGAGAAAAGCCGAACGCGAATTCTGCCGTGCTCCTACATTAGATGAGCGCCAACGGCCATACCATGATGAATACAGCGGTTCTCGTCCGATCACCGAAGTTAAGCATCATCGGGCCCGGCTAGTACTTGGATGGGTGACCGCCTGGGAAACCCGGGTGCTGCTGGCTCCCTTCCTGTTTTATTTTGTTATGTCACCAGCCCAATTTTCAAACTACCTTTCTGTTGTGACAAAGATGCTTCTTTATGCCTTTTAAACTACTGTAATGGTACGAAAATGCAGTAATTAACTCAGTTTGAGGGAGAATGTGCTAACCAAGTTTGCCGAGAGGACTTTGAAAACGACAAAACAGTACGAATCGGCAGGTGATTTCTGAAATACGTCACCGCCTATTGTTGTGTAGGAGTGTAGAGTTCCAAATTTGATTTGTAACCACGAATTTATTCCTTAGTCGTCTCGTCTCGTCTCGTCTCGTCTCGTCCCGCAGACGTTTGTCGTGCTTGCGCTGTCATATGGACCACGACCCGAGCGGCAGCGAGCGGCAGTCGAGCAAAGTCGGGACAAGTCGGGACGGGGACAGGGACAGGGATAGGAATGGTGCGAATGCACTAGAAAGTACGCAGACACCTGGTGTGAGGCGAGGCGAGGCGAGGCGAGGCGAGGAAGCCCACATCGCTACCAGTGGGCCCTCCAGCACGACACTGCCACACACCGCACAGGCCCTCCGCTGAACACCAGGGACAAGATGCGTCCTCCGCTAGTGTCGAAGGCTGCACGCGCCCAGCGAATGACAGGGGGTGCAACGAGCAGCAGTGCGTCTCACACACGCGGCGGTGCGCCCGCCAATTCGGCCGTCACTCTGCTGGGACGCCGGGCGCGCCTCCCCCCGCCGTCCACGAGGAACTGGCTGTTGCGGAAGGAAGCGCTTTCGTCAAATGCGGCCGAAAACTAACATTTTGTGTGTTGGGAGAAAAGCCGAACGCGAATTCTGCCGTGCTCCTACATTAGATGAGCGCCAACGGCCATACCATGATGAATACAGCGGTTCTCGTCCGATCACCGAAGTTAAGCATCATCGGGCCCGGCTAGTACTTGGATGGGTGACCGCCTGGGAAACCCGGGTGCTGCTGGCTCCCTTCCTGTTTTATTTTGTTATGTCACCAGCCCAATTTTCAAACTACCTTTCTGTTGTGACAAAGATGCTTCTTTATGCCTTTTAAACTACTGTAATGGTACGAAAATGCAGTAATTAACTCAGTTTGAGGGAGAATGTGCTAACCAAGTTTGCCGAGAGGACTTTGAAAACGACAAAACAGTACGAATCGGCAGGTGATTTCTGAAATACGTCACCGCCTATTGTTGTGTAGGAGTGTAGAGTTCCAAATTTGAATTGTAACCACGAATTTATTCCTTAGTCGTCTCGTCTCGTCTCGTCTCGTCTCGTCCCGCAGACGTTTGTCGTGCTTGCGCTGTCATATGGACCACGACCCGAGCGGCAGCGAGCGGCAGTCGAGCAAAGTCGGGACAAGTCGGGACGGGGACAGGGACAGGGATAGGAATGGTGCGAATGCACTGCAAACTACGCAGACACCTGGTGTGAGGCGAGGCGAGGCGAGGCGAGGCGAGGAAGCCCACATCGCTACCAGTGGGCCCTCCAGCACGACACTGCCACACACCGCACAGGCCCTCCGCTGAACACCAGGGACAAGATGCGTCCTCCGCTAGTGTCGAAGGCTGCACGCGCCCAGCGAATGACAGGGGGTGCAACGAGCAGCAGTGCGTCTCACACACGCGGCGGTGCGCCCGCCAATTCGGCCGTCACTCTGCTGGGACGCCGGGCGCGCCTCCCCCCGCCGTCCACGAGGAACTGGCTGTTGCGGAAGGAAGCGCTTTCGTCAAATGCGGCCGAAAACTAACATTTTGTGTGTTGGGAGAAAAGCCGAACGCGAATTCTGCCGTGCTCCTACATTAGATGAGCGCCAACGGCCATACCATGATGAATACAGCGGTTCTCGTCCGATCACCGAAGTTAAGCATCATCGGGCCCGGCTAGTACTTGGATGGGTGACCGCCTGGGAAACCCGGGTGCTGCTGGCTCCCTTCCTGTTTTATTTTGTTATGTCACCAGCCCAATTTTCAAACTACCTTTCTGTTGTGACAAAGATGCTTCTTTATGCCTTTTAAACTACTGTAATGGTACGAAAATGCAGTAATTAACTCAGTTTGAGGGAGAATGTGCTAACCAAGTTTGCCGAGAGGACTTTGAAAACGACAAAACAGTACGAATCGGCAGGTGATTTCTGAAATACGTCACCGCCTATTGTTGTGTAGGAGTGTAGAGTTCCAAATTTGATTTGTAACCACGAATTTATTCCTTAGTCGTCTCGTCTCGTCTCGTCTCGTCTCGTCCCGCAGACGTTTGTCGTGCTTGCGCTGTCATATGGACCACGACCCGAGCGGCAGCGAGCGGCAGTCGAGCAAAGTCGGGACAAGTCGGGACGGGGACAGGGACAGGGATAGGAATGGTGCGAATGCACTGCAAACTACGCAGACACCTGGTGTGAGGCGAGGCGAGGCGAGGCGAGGCGAGGAAGCCCACATCGCTACCAGTGGGCCCTCCAGCACGACACTGCCACACCCCGCACAGGCCCTCCGCTGAACACCAGGGACAAGATGCGTCCTCTGCTAGTGTCGAAGGCTGCACGCACCCAGCGAATGACAGGGGGTGCAACGAGCAGCAGTGCGTCTCACACACGCGGCGGTGCGCCCGCCAATTCGGCCGTCACTCTGCTGGGACGCCGGGCGCGCCTCCCCCCGCCGTCCACGAGGAACTGGCTGTTGCGGAAGGAAGCGCTTTCGTCAAATGCGGCCGAAAACTAACATTTTGTGTGTTGGGAGAAAAGCCGAACGCGAATTCTGCCGTGCTCCTACATTAGATGAGCGCCAACGGCCATACCATGATGAATACACCGGTTCTCGTCCGATCACCGAAGTTAAGCATCATCGGGCCCGGCTAGTACTTGGATGGGTGACCGCCTGGGAAACCCGGGTGCTGCTGGCTCCCTTCCTGTTTTTTTTTGTTATGTCACCAGCCCAATTTTCAAACTACCTTTCTGTTGTGACAAAGATGCTTCTTTATGCCTTTTAAACTACTGTAATGGTACGAAAATGCAGTAATTAACTCAGTTTGAGGGAGAATGTGCTAACCAAGTTTGCCGAGAGGACTTTGAAAACGACAAAACAGTACGAATCGGCAGGTGATTTCTGAAATACGTCACCGCCTATTGTTGTGTAGGAGTGTAGAGTTCCAAATTTGAATTGTAACCACGAATTTATTCCTTAGTCGTCTCGTCTCGTCTCGTCTCGTCTCGTCCCGCAGACGTTTGTCGTGCTTGCGCTGTCATATGGACCACGACCCGAGCGGCAGCGAGCGGCAGTCGAGCAAAGTCGGGACAAGTCGGGACGGGGACAGGGACAGGGATAGGAATGGTGCGAATGCACTGCAAACTACGCAGACACCTGGTGTGAGGCGAGGCGAGGCGAGGCGAGGCGAGGAAGCCCACATCGCTACCAATGGGCCCTCCAGCACGACACTGCCACACACCGCACAGGCCCTCCGCTGAACACCAGGGACAAGATGCGTCCTCCGCTAGTGTCGAAGGCTGCACGCGCCCAGCGAATGACAGGGGGTGCAACGAGCAGCAGTGCGTCTCACACACGCGGCGGTGCGCCCGCCAATTCGGCCGTCACTCTGCTGGGACGCCGGGCGCGCCTCCCCCCGCCGTCCACGAGGAACTGGCTGTTGCGGAAGGAAGCGCTTTCGTCAAATGCGGCCGAAAACTAACATTTTGTGTGTTGGGAGAAAAGCCGAACGCGAATTCTGCCGTGCTCCTACATTAGATGAGCGCCAACGGCCATACCATGATGAATACAGCGGTTCTCGTCCGATCACCGAAGTTAAGCATCATCGGGCCCGGCTAGTACTTGGATGGGTGACCGCCTGGGAAACCCGGGTGCTGCTGGCTCCCTTCCTGTTTTATTTTGTTATGTCACCAGCCCAATTTTCAAACTACCTTTCTGTTGTGACAAAGATGCTTCTTTATGCCTTTTAAACTACTGTAATGGTACGAAAATGCAGTAATTAACTCAGTTTGAGGGAGAATGTGCTAACCAAGTTTGCCGAGAGGACTTTGAAAACGACAAAACAGTACGAATCGGCAGGTGATTTCTGAAATACGTCACCGCCTATTGTTGTGTAGGAGTGTGGAGTTCCAAATTGTAACCACGAATTTATTCCTTAGTCGTCTCGTCTCGTCTCGTCTCGTCCCGCAGACGTTTGTCGTGCTTGCGCTGTCATATGGACCACGACCCGAGCGGCAGCGAGCGGCAGTCGAGCAAAGTCGGGACAAGTCGGGACGGGGACAGGGACAGGGATAGGAATGGTGCGAATGCACTGCAAACTACGCAGACACCTGGTGTGAGGCGAGGCGAGGCGAGGCGAGGCGAGGAAGCCCACATCGCTACCAGTGGGCCCTCCAGCACGACACTGCCACACACCGCACAGGCCCTCCGCTGAACACCAGGGACAAGATGCGTCCTCCGCTAGTGTCGAAGGCTGCACGCGCCCAGCGAATGACAGGGGGTGCAACGAGCAGCAGTGCGTCTCACACACGCGGCGGTGCGCCCGCCAATTCGGCCGTCACTCTGCTGGGACGCCGGGCGCGCCTCCCCCCGCCGTCCACGAGGAACTGGCTGTTGCGGAAGGAAGCGCTTTCGTCAAATGCGGCCGAAAACTAACATTTTGTGTGTTGGGAGAAAAGCCGAACGCGAATTCTGCCGTGCTCCTACATTAGATGAGCGCCAACGGCCATACCATGATGAATACAGCGGTTCTCGTCCGATCACCGAAGTTAAGCATCATCGGGCCCGGCTAGTACTTGGATGGGTGACCGCCTGGGAAACCCGGGTGCTGCTGGCTCCCTTCCTGTTTTATTTTGTTATGTCACCAGCCCAATTTTCAAACTACCTTTCTGTTGTGACAAAGATGCTTCTTTATGCCTTTTAAACTACTGTAATGGTACGAAAATGCAGTAATTAACTCAGTTTGAGGGAGAATGTGCTAACCAAGTTTGCCGAGAGGACTTTGAAAACGACAAAACAGTACGAATCGGCAGGTGATTTCTGAAATACGTCACCGCCTATTGTTGTGTAGGAGTGTAGAGTTCCAAATTTGAATTGTAACCACGAATTTATTCCTTAGTCGTCTCGTCTCGTCTCGTCTCGTCTCGTCCCGCAGACGTTTGTCGTGCTTGCGCTGTCATATGGACCACGACCCGAGCGGCAGCGAGCGGCAGTCGAGCAAAGTCGGGACAAGTCGGGACGGGGACAGGGACAGGGATAGGAATGGTGCGAATGCACTGCAAACTACGCAGACACCTGGTGTGAGGCGAGGCGAGGCGAGGCGAGGCGAGGAAGCCCACATCGCTACCAATGGGCCCTCCAGCACGACACTGCCACACACCGCACAGGCCCTCCGCTGAACACCAGGGACAAGATGCGTCCTCCGCTAGTGTCGAAGGCTGCACGCGCCCAGCGAATGACAGGGGGTGCAACGAGCAGCAGTGCGTCTCACACACGCGGCGGTGCGCCCGCCAATTCGGCCGTCACTCTGCTGGGACGCCGGGCGCGCCTCCCCCCGCCGTCCACGAGGAACTGGCTGTTGCGGAAGGAAGCGCTTTCGTCAAATGCGGCCGAAAACTAACATTTTGTGTGTTGGGAGAAAAGCCGAACGCGAATTCTGCCGTGCTCCTACATTAGATGAGCGCCAACGGCCATACCATGATGAATACAGCGGTTCTCGTCCGATCACCGAAGTTAAGCATCATCGGGCCCGGCTAGTACTTGGATGGGTGACCGCCTGGGAAACCCGGGTGCTGCTGGCTCCCTTCCTGTTTTATTTTGTTATGTCACCAGCCCAATTTTCAAACTACCTTTCTGTTGTGACAAAGATGCTTCTTTATGCCTTTTAAACTACTGTAATGGTACGAAAATGCAGTAATTAACTCAGTTTGAGGGAGAATGTGCTAACCAAGTTTGCCGAGAGGACTTTGAAAACGACAAAACAGTACGAATCGGCAGGTGATTTCTGAAATACGTCACCGCCTATTGTTGTGTAGGAGTGTGGAGTTCCAAATTGTAACCACGAATTTATTCCTTAGTCGTCTCGTCTCGTCTCGTCTCGTCCCGCAGACGTTTGTCGTGCTTGCGCTGTCATATGGACCACGACCCGAGCGGCAGCGAGCGGCAGTCGAGCAAAGTCGGGACAAGTCGGGACGGGGACAGGGACAGGGATAGGAATGGTGCGAATGCACTGCAAACTACGCAGACACCTGGTGTGAGGCGAGGCGAGGCGAGGCGAGGCGAGGAAGCCCACATCGCTACCAGTGGGCCCTCCAGCACGACACTGCCACACACCGCACAGGCCCTCCGCTGAACACCAGGGACAAGATGCGTCCTCCGCTAGTGTCGAAGGCTGCACGCGCCCAGCGAATGACAGGGGGTGCAACGAGCAGCAGTGCGTCTCACACACGCGGCGGTGCGCCCGCCAATTCGGCCGTCACTCTGCTGGGACGCCGGGCGCGCCTCCCCCCGCCGTCCACGAGGAACTGGCTGTTGCGGAAGGAAGCGCTTTCGTCAAATGCGGCCGAAAACTAACATTTTGTGTGTTGGGAGAAAAGCCGAACGCGAATTCTGCCGTGCTCCTACATTAGATGAGCGCCAACGGCCATACCATGATGAATACAGCGGTTCTCGTCCGATCACCGAAGTTAAGCATCATCGGGCCCGGCTAGTACTTGGATGGGTGACCGCCTGGGAAACCCGGGTGCTGCTGGCTCCCTTCCTGTTTTATTTTGTTATGTCACCAGCCCAATTTTCAAACTACCTTTCTGTTGTGACAAAGATGCTTCTTTATGCCTTTTAAACTACTGTAATGGTACGAAAATGCAGTAATTAACTCAGTTTGAGGGAGAATGTGCTAACCAAGTTTGCCGAGAGGACTTTGAAAACGACAAAACAGTACGAATCGGCAGGTGATTTCTGAAATACGTCACCGCCTATTGTTGTGTAGGAGTGTAGAGTTCCAAATTTGAATTGTAACCACGAATTTATTCCTTAGTCGTCTCGTCTCGTCTCGTCTCGTCTCGTCCCGCAGACGTTTGTCGTGCTTGCGCTGTCATATGGACCACGACCCGAGCGGCAGCGAGCGGCAGTCGAGCAAAGTCGGGACAAGTCGGGACGGGGACAGGGACAGGGATAGGAATGGTGCGAATGCACTGCAAACTACGCAGACACCTGGTGGGAGGCGAGGCGAGGCGAGGCGAGGCGAGGAAGCCCACATCGCTACCAGTGGGCCCTCCAGCACGACACTGCCACACACCGCACAGGCCCTCCGCTGAACACCAGGGACAAGATGCGTCCTCCGCTAGTGTCGAAGGCTGCACGCGCCCAGCGAATGACAGGGGGTGCAACGAGCAGCAGTGCGTCTCACACACGCGGCGGTGCGCCCGCCAATTCGGCCGTCACTCTGCTGGGACGCCGGGCGCGCCTCCCCCCGCCGTCCACGAGGAACTGGCTGTTGCGGAAGGAAGCGCTTTCGTCAAATGCGGCCGAAAACTAACATTTTGTGTGTTGGGAGAAAAGCCGAACGCGAATTCTGCCGTGCTCCTACATTAGATGAGCGCCAACGGCCATACCATGATGAATACAGCGGTTCTCGTCCGATCACCGAAGTTAAGCATCATCGGGCCCGGCTAGTACTTGGATGGGTGACCGCCTGGGAAACCCGGGTGCTGCTGGCTCCCTTCCTGTTTTATTTTGTTATGTCACCAGCCCAATTTTCAAACTACCTTTCTGTTGTGACAAAGATGCTTCTTTATGCCTTTTAAACTACTGTAATGGTACGAAAATGCAGTAATTAACTCAGTTTGAGGGAGAATGTGCTAACCAAGTTTGCCGAGAGGACTTTGAAAACGACAAAACAGTACGAATCGGCAGGTGATTTCTGAAATACGTCACCGCCTATTGTTGTGTAGGAGTGTAGAGTTCCAAATTTGAATTGTAACCACGAATTTATTCCTTAGTCGTCTCGTCTCGTCTCGTCTCGTCTCGTCCCGCAGACGTTTGTCGTGCTTGCGCTGTCATATGGACCACGACCCGAGCGGCAGCGAGCGGCAGTCGAGCAAAGTCGGGACAAGTCGGGACGGGGACAGGGACAGGGATAGGAATGGTGCGAATGCACTGCAAACTACGCAGACACCTGGTGGGAGGCGAGGCGAGGCGAGGCGAGGCGAGGAAGCCCACATCGCTACCAGTGGGCCCTCCAGCACGACACTGCCACACACCGCACAGGCCCTCCGCTGAACACCAGGGACAAGATGCGTCCTCCGCTAGTGTCGAAGGCTGCACGCGCCCAGCGAATGACAGGGGGTGCAACGAGCAGCAGTGCGTCTCACACACGCGGCGGTGCGCCCGCCAATTCGGCCGTCACTCTGCTGGGACGCCGGGCGCGCCTCCCCCCGCCGTCCACGAGGAACTGGCTGTTGCGGAAGGAAGCGCTTTCGTCAAATGCGGCCGAAAACTAACATTTTGTGTGTTGGGAGAAAAGCCGAACGCGAATTCTGCCGTGCTCCTACATTAGATGAGCGCCAACGGCCATACCATGATGAATACAGCGGTTCTCGTCCGATCACCGAAGTTAAGCATCATCGGGCCCGGCTAGTACTTGGATGGGTGACCGCCTGGGAAACCCGGGTGCTGCTGGCTCCCTTCCTGTTTTATTTTGTTATGTCACCAGCCCAATTTTCAAACTACCTTTCTGTTGTGACAAAGATGCTTCTTTATGCCTTTTAAACTACTGTAATGGTACGAAAATGCAGTAATTAACTCAGTTTGAGGGAGAATGTGCTAACCAAGTTTGCCGAGAGGACTTTGAAAACGACAAAACAGTACGAATCGGCAGGTGATTTCTGAAATACGTCACCGCCTATTGTTGTGTAGGAGTGTAGAGTTCCAAATTTGAATTGTAACCACGAATTTATTCCTTAGTCGTCTCGTCTCGTCTCGTCTCGTCTCGTCTCGTCTCGTCTCGTCCCGCAGACGTTTGTCGTGCTTGCGCTGTCATATGGACCACGACCCGAGCGGCAGCGAGCGGCAGTCGAGCAAAGTCGGGACATGTCGGGACGGGGACAAGGACAGAAATAGGAATGGTGAGAATGCACTGCAAACTACGCAGACACCTGGTGTGAGGCGAGGCGAGGCGAGGCGAGGCGAGGAAGCCCACATCGCTACCAGTGGGCCCTCCAGCACGACACTGCCACACACCGCACAGGCCCTCCGCTGAACACCAGGGACAAGATGCGTCCTCCGCTAGTGTCGAAGGCTGCACGCGCCCAGCGAATGACAGGGGGTGCAACGAGCAGCAGTGCGTCTCACACACGCGGCGGTGCGCCCGCCAATTCGGCCGTCACTCTGCTGGGACGCCGGGCGCGCCTCCCCCCGCCGTCCACGAGGAACTGGCTGTTGCGGAAGGAAGCGCTTTCGTCAAATGCGGCCGAAAACTAACATTTTGTGTGTTGGGAGAAAAGCCGAACGCGAATTCTGCCGTGCTCCTACATTAGATGAGCGCCAACGGCCATACCATGATGAATACAGCGGTTCTCGTCCGATCACCGAAGTTAAGCATCATCGGGCCCGGCTAGTACTTGGATGGGTGACCGCCTGGGAAACCCGGGTGCTGCTGGCTCCCTTCCTGTTTTATTTTGTTATGTCACCAGCCCAATTTTCAAACTACCTTTCTGTTGTGACAAAGATGCTTCTTTATGCCTTTTAAACTACTGTAATGGTACGAAAATGCAGTAATTAACTCAGTTTGAGGGAGAATGTGCTAACCAAGTTTGCCGAGAGGACTTTGAAAACGACAAAACAGTACGAATCGGCAGGTGATTTCTGAAATACGTCACCGCCTATTGTTGTGTAGGAGTGTAGAGTTCCAAATTTGATTTGTAACCACGAATTTATTCCTTAGTCGTCTCGTCTCGTCTCGTCTCGTCTCGTCTCGTCCCGCAGACGTTTGTCGTGCTTGCGCTGTCATATGGACCACGACCCGAGCGGCAGCGAGCGGCAGTCGAGCAAAGTCGGGACAAGTCGGGACGGGGACAAGGACAGAAATAGGAATGGTGAGAATGCACTGCAAACTACGCAGACACCTGGTGTGAGGCGAGGCGAGGCGAGGCGAGGAAGCCCATATCGCTACCAGTGGGCCCTCCAGCACGACACTGCCACACCCCGCACAGGCCCTCCGCTGAACACCAGGGACAAGATGCGTCCTCCGCTAGTGTCGAAGGCTGCACGCGCCCAGCGAATGACAGGGGGTGCAACGAGCAGCAGTGCGTCTCACACACGCGGCGGTGCGCCCGCCAATTCGGCCGTCACTCTGCTGGGACGCCGGGCGCGCCTCCCCCCGCCGTCCTCGAGGAACTGGCGGTTGCGGAAGGAAGCGCTTTCGTCAAATGCGGCCGAAAACTAACATTTTGTGTGTTGGGAGAAAAGCCGAACGCTAATTCTGCCGTGCTCCTACATTAGATGAGCGCCAACGGCCATACCATGATGAATACACCGGTTCTCGTCCGATCTCCGAAGTTAAGCATCATCGGGCCCGGCTAGTACTTGGATGGGTGACCGCCTGGGAAACCCGGGTGCTGTTGGCTCCCTTCCTGTTTTTTTTTTTTTTTATGTCGCCATCCCAATTTTCAAACTACCTTTCTGTTGTGACAAAGATGCTTCCTTAAGCCTTTTAAACTACTGTAATGGTACGAAAATGCAGTAATTAACTCAGTTTGAGGGAGAATGTGCTAACCAAGTTTGCCGAGAGGACTTTGAAAACGACAAAACAGTACGAATCGGCAGGTGATTTCTGAAATACGTCACCGCCTATTGTTGTGTAGGAGTGTAGAGTTCCAAATTTGAATTGTAACCACGAATTTATTCCTTAGTCGTCTCGTCTCGTCTCGTCTCGTCTCGTCCCGCAGACGTTTGTCGTGCTTGCGCTGTCATATGGACCACGACCCGAGCGGCAGCGAGCGGCAGTCGAGCAAAGTCGGGACAAGTCGGGACGGGGACAGGGACAGGGATAGGAATGGTGCGAATGCACTGCAAACTACGCAGACACCTGGTGTGAGGCGAGGCGAGGCGAGGCGAGGCGAGGAAGCCCACATCGCTACCAGTGGGCCCTCCAGCACGACACTGCCACACACCGCACAGGCCCTCCGCTGAACACCAGGGACAAGATGCGTCCTCCGCTAGTGTCGAAGGCTGCACGCGCCCAGCGAATGACAGGGGGTGCAACGAGCAGCAGTGCGTCTCACACACGAGGCGGTGCGCCCGCCAATTCGGCCGTCACTCTGCTGGGACGCCGGGCGCGCCTCCCCCCGCCGTCCACGAGGAACTGGCTGTTGCGGAAGGAAGCGCTTTCGTCAAATGCGGCCGAAAACTAACATTTTGTGTGTTGGGAGAAAAGCCGAACGCGAATTCTGCCGTGCTCCTACATTAGATGAGCGCCAACGGCCATACCATGATGAATACAGCGGTTCTCTTCCGATCACCGAAGTTAAGCATCATCGGGCCCGGCTAGTACTTGGATGGGTGACCGCCTGGGAAACCCGGGTGCTGCTGGCTCCCTTCCTGTTTTATTTTGTTATGTCACCAGCCCAATTTTCAAACTACCTTTCTGTTGTGACAAAGATGCTTCTTTATGCCTTTTAAACTACTGTAATGGTACGAAAATGCAGTAATTAACTCAGTTTGAGGGAGAATGTGCTAACCAAGTTTGCCGAGAGGACTTTGAAAACGACAAAACAGTACGAATCGGCAGGTGATTTCTGAAATACGTCACCGCCTATTGTTGTGTAGGAGTGTAGAGTTCCAAATTTGATTTGTAACCACGAATTTATTCCTTAGTCGTCTCGTCTCGTCTCGTCTCGTCTCGTCTCGTCCCGCAGACGTTTGTCGTGCTTGCGCTGTCATATGGACCACGACCCGAGCGGCAGCGAGCGGCAGTCGAGCAAAGTCGGGACAAGTCGGGACGGGGACAAGGACAGAAATAGGAATGGTGAGAATGCACTGCAAACTACGCAGACACCTGGTGTGAGGCGAGGCGAGGCGAGGCGAGGAAGCCCATATCGCTACCAGTGGGCCCTCCAGCACGACACTGCCACACCCCGCACAGGCCCTCCGCTGAACACCAGGGACAAGATGCGTCCTCCGCTAGTGTCGAAGGCTGCACGCGCCCAGCGAATGACAGGGGGTGCAACGAGCAGCAGTGCGTCTCACACACGCGGCGGTGCGCCCGCCAATTCGGCCGTCACTCTGCTGGGACGCCGGGCGCGCCTCCCCCCGCCGTCCTCGAGGAACTGGCGGTTGCGGAAGGAAGCGCTTTCGTCAAATGCGGCCGAAAACTAACATTTTGTGTGTTGGGAGAAAAGCCGAACGCTAATTCTGCCGTGCTCCTACATTAGATGAGCGCCAACGGCCATACCATGATGAATACACCGGTTCTCGTCCGATCTCCGAAGTTAAGCATCATCGGGCCCGGCTAGTACTTGGATGGGTGACCGCCTGGGAAACCCGGGTGCTGTTGGCTCCCTTCCTGTTTTTTTTTTTTTTTATGTCGCCATCCCAATTTTCAAACTACCTTTCTGTTGTGACAAAGATGCTTCCTTAAGCCTTTTAAACTACTGTAATGGTACGAAAATGCAGTAATTAACTCAGTTTGAGGGAGAATGTGCTAACCAAGTTTGCCGAGAGGACTTTGAAAACGACAAAACAGTACGAATCGGCAGGTGATTTCTGAAATACGTCACCGCCTATTGTTGTGTAGGAGTGTAGAGTTCCAAATTTGAATTGTAACCACGAATTTATTCCTTAGTCGTCTCGTCTCGTCTCGTCTCGTCTCGTCCCGCAGACGTTTGTCGTGCTTGCGCTGTCATATGGACCACGACCCGAGCGGCAGCGAGCGGCAGTCGAGCAAAGTCGGGACAAGTCGGGACGGGGACAGGGACAGGGATAGGAATGGTGCGAATGCACTGCAAACTACGCAGACACCTGGTGTGAGGCGAGGCGAGGCGAGGCGAGGCGAGGAAGCCCACATCGCTACCAGTGGGCCCTCCAGCACGACACTGCCACACACCGCACAGGCCCTCCGCTGAACACCAGGGACAAGATGCGTCCTCCGCTAGTGTCGAAGGCTGCACGCGCCCAGCGAATGACAGGGGGTGCAACGAGCAGCAGTGCGTCTCACACACGAGGCGGTGCGCCCGCCAATTCGGCCGTCACTCTGCTGGGACGCCGGGCGCGCCTCCCCCCGCCGTCCACGAGGAACTGGCTGTTGCGGAAGGAAGCGCTTTCGTCAAATGCGGCCGAAAACTAACATTTTGTGTGTTGGGAGAAAAGCCGAACGCGAATTCTGCCGTGCTCCTACATTAGATGAGCGCCAACGGCCATACCATGATGAATACAGCGGTTCTCTTCCGATCACCGAAGTTAAGCATCATCGGGCCCGGCTAGTACTTGGATGGGTGACCGCCTGGGAAACCCGGGTGCTGCTGGCTCCCTTCCTGTTTTATTTTGTTATGTCACCAGCCCAATTTTCAAACTACCTTTCTGTTGTGACAAAGATGCTTCTTTATGCCTTTTAAACTACTGTAATGGTACGAAAATGCAGTAATTAACTCAGTTTGAGGGAGAATGTGCTAACCAAGTTTGCCGAGAGGACTTTGAAAACGACAAAACAGTACGAATCGGCAGGTGATTTCTGAAATACGTCACCGCCTATTGTTGTGTAGGAGTGTAGAGTTCCAAATTTGATTTGTAACCACGAATTTATTCCTTAGTCGTCTCGTCTCGTCTCGTCTCGTCTCGTCTCGTCCCGCAGACGTTTGTCGTGCTTGCGCTGTCATATGGACCACGACCCGAGCGGCAGCGAGCGGCAGTCGAGCAAAGTCGGGACAAGTCGGGACGGGGACAAGGACAGAAATAGGAATGGTGAGAATGCACTGCAAACTACGCAGACACCTGGTGTGAGGCGAGGCGAGGCGAGGCGAGGAAGCCCATATCGCTACCAGTGGGCCCTCCAGCACGACACTGCCACACCCCGCACAGGCCCTCCGCTGAACACCAGGGACAAGATGCGTCCTCCGCTAGTGTCGAAGGCTGCACGCGCCCAGCGAATGACAGGGGGTGCAACGAGCAGCAGTGCGTCTCACACACGCGGCGGTGCGCCCGCCAATTCGGCCGTCACTCTGCTGGGACGCCGGGCGCGCCTCCCCCCGCCGTCCTCGAGGAACTGGCGGTTGCGGAAGGAAGCGCTTTCGTCAAATGCGGCCGAAAACTAACATTTTGTGTGTTGGGAGAAAAGCCGAACGCTAATTCTGCCGTGCTCCTACATTAGATGAGCGCCAACGGCCATACCATGATGAATACACCGGTTCTCGTCCGATCTCCGAAGTTAAGCATCATCGGGCCCGGCTAGTACTTGGATGGGTGACCGCCTGGGAAACCCGGGTGCTGTTGGCTCCCTTCCTGTTTTTTTTTTTTTTTATGTCGCCATCCCAATTTTCAAACTACCTTTCTGTTGTGACAAAGATGCTTCCTTAAGCCTTTTAAACTACTGTAATGGTACGAAAATGCAGTAATTAACTCAGTTTGAGGGAGAATGTGCTAACCAAGTTTGCCGAGAGGACTTTGAAAACGACAAAACAGTACGAATCGGCAGGTGATTTCTGAAATACGTCACCGCCTATTGTTGTGTAGGAGTGTAGAGTTCCAAATTTGAATTGTAACCACGAATTTATTCCTTAGTCGTCTCGTCTCGTCTCGTCTCGTCTCGTCCCGCAGACGTTTGTCGTGCTTGCGCTGTCATATGGACCACGACCCGAGCGGCAGCGAGCGGCAGTCGAGCAAAGTCGGGACAAGTCGGGACGGGGACAGGGACAGGGATAGGAATGGTGCGAATGCACTGCAAACTACGCAGACACCTGGTGTGAGGCGAGGCGAGGCGAGGCGAGGCGAGGAAGCCCACATCGCTACCAGTGGGCCCTCCAGCACGACACTGCCACACACCGCACAGGCCCTCCGCTGAACACCAGGGACAAGATGCGTCCTCCGCTAGTGTCGAAGGCTGCACGCGCCCAGCGAATGACAGGGGGTGCAACGAGCAGCAGTGCGTCTCACACACGAGGCGGTGCGCCCGCCAATTCGGCCGTCACTCTGCTGGGACGCCGGGCGCGCCTCCCCCCGCCGTCCACGAGGAACTGGCTGTTGCGGAAGGAAGCGCTTTCGTCAAATGCGGCCGAAAACTAACATTTTGTGTGTTGGGAGAAAAGCCGAACGCGAATTCTGCCGTGCTCCTACATTAGATGAGCGCCAACGGCCATACCATGATGAATACAGCGGTTCTCGTCCGATCACCGAAGTTAAGCATCATCGGGCCCGGCTAGTACTTGGATGGGTGACCGCCTGGGAAACCCGGGTGCTGCTGGCTCCCTTCCTGTTTTATTTTGTTATGTCACCAGCCCAATTTTCAAACTACCTTTCTGTTGTGACAAAGATGCTTCTTTATGCCTTTTAAACTACTGTAATGGTACGAAAATGCAGTAATTACCTCAGTTTGAGGGAGAATGTGCTAACCAAGTTTGCCGAGAGGACTTTGAAAACGACAAAACAGTACGAATCGGCAGGTGATTTCTGAAATACGTCACCGCCTATTGTTGTGTAGGAGTGTAGAGTTCCAAATTTGATTTGTAACCACGAATTTATTCCTTAGTCGTCTCGTCTCGTCTCGTCTCGTCTCGTCCCGCAGACGTTTGTCGTGCTTGCGCTGTCATATGGACCACGACCCGAGCGGCAGCGAGCGGCAGTCGAGCAAAGTCGGGACAAGTCGGGACGGGGACAGGGACAGGGATAGGAATGGTGCGAATGCACTGCAAACTACGCAGACACCTGGTGTGAGGCGAGGCGAGGCGAGGCGAGGAGAGGAAGCCCACATCGCTACCAGTGGGCCCTCCAGCACGACACTGCCACACACCGCACAGGCCCTCCGCTGAACACCAGGGACAAGATGCGTCCTCCGCTAGTGTCGAAGGCTGCACGCGCCCAGCGAATGACAGGGGGTGCAACGAGCAGCAGTGCGTCTCACACACGCGGCGGTACGCCCGCCAATTCGGCCGTCACTCTGCTGGGACGCCGGGCGCGCCTCCCCCCGCCGTCCACGAGGAACTGGCTGTTGCGGAAGGAAGCGCTTTCGTCAAATGCGGCCGAAAACTAACATTTTGTGTGTTGGGAGAAAAGCCGAACGCGAATTCTGCCGTGCTCCTACATTAGATGAGCGCCAACGGCCATACCATGATGAATACAGCGGTTCTCGTCCGATCACCGAAGTTAAGCATCATCGGGCCCGGCTAGTACTTGGATGGGTGACCGCCTGGGAAACCCGGGTGCTGCTGGCTCCCTTCCTGTTTTATTTTGTTATGTCACCAGCCCAATTTTCAAACTACCTTTCTGTTGTGACAAAGATGCTTCTTTATGCCTTTTAAACTACTGTAATGGTACGAAAATGCAGTAATTAACTCAGTTTGAGGGAGAATGTGCTAACCAAGTTTGCCGAGAGGACTTTGAAAACGACAAAACAGTACGAATCGGCAGGTGATTTCTGAAATACGTCACCGCCTATTGTTGTGTAGGAGTGTAGAGTTCCAAATTTGAATTGTAACCACGAATTTATTCCTTAGTCATCTCGTCTCGTCTCGTCTCGTCTCGTCCCGCAGACGTTTGTCGTGCTTGCGCTGTCATATGGACCACGACCCGAGCGGCAGCGAGCGGCAGTCGAGCAAAGTCGGGACAAGTCGGGACGGGGACAGGGACAGGGATAGGAATGGTGCGAATGCACTGCAAACTACGCAGACACCTGGTGTGAGGCGAGGCGAGGCGAGGCGAGGAAGCCCATATCGCTACCAGTGGGCCCTCCAGCACGACACTGCCACACCCCGCACAGGCCCTCCGCTGAACACCAGGGACAAGATGCGTCCTCCGCTAGTGTCGAAGGCTGCACGCGCCCAGCGAATGACAGGGGGTGCAACGAGCAGCAGTGCGTCTCACACACGCGGCGGTGCGCCCGCCAATTCGGCCGTCACTCTGCTGGGACGCCGGGCGCGCCTCCCCCCGCCGTCCTCGAGGAACTGGCGGTTGCGGAAGGAAGCGCTTTCGTCAAATGCGGCCGAAAACTAACATTTTGTGTGTTGGGAGAAAAGCCGAACGCTAATTCTGCCGTGCTCCTACATTAGATGAGCGCCAACGGCCATACCATGATGAATACACCGGTTCTCGTCCGATCTCCGAAGTTAAGCATCATCGGGCCCGGCTAGTACTTGGATGGGTGACCGCCTGGGAAACCCGGGTGCTGTTGGCTCCCTTCCTGTTTTTTTTTTTTTTTATGTCGCCATCCCAATTTTCAAACTACCTTTCTGTTGTGACAAAGATGCTTCCTTAAGCCTTTTAAACTACTGTAATGGTACGAAAATGCAGTAATTAACTCAGTTTGAGGGAGAATGTGCTAACCAAGTTTGCCGAGAGGACTTTGAAAACGACAAAACAGTACGAATCGGCAGGTGATTTCTGAAATACGTCACCGCCTATTGTTGTGTAGGAGTGTAGAGTTCCAAATTTGAATTGTAACCACGAATTTATTCCTTAGTCGTCTCGTCTCGTCTCGTCTCGTCTCGTCCCGCAGACGTTTGTCGTGCTTGCGCTGTCATATGGACCACGACCCGAGCGGCAGCGAGCGGCAGTCGAGCAAAGTCGGGACAAGTCGGGACGGGGACAGGGACAGGGATAGGAATGGTGCGAATGCACTGCAAACTACGCAGACACCTGGTGTGAGGCGAGGCGAGGCGAGGCGAGGCGAGGAAGCCCACATCGCTACCAGTGGGCCCTCCAGCACGACACTGCCACACACCGCACAGGCCCTCCGCTGAACACCAGGGACAAGATGCGTCCTCCGCTAGTGTCGAAGGCTGCACGCGCCCAGCGAATGACAGGGGGTGCAACGAGCAGCAGTGCGTCTCACACACGAGGCGGTGCGCCCGCCAATTCGGCCGTCACTCTGCTGGGACGCCGGGCGCGCCTCCCCCCGCCGTCCACGAGGAACTGGCTGTTGCGGAAGGAAGCGCTTTCGTCAAATGCGGCCGAAAACTAACATTTTGTGTGTTGGGAGAAAAGCCGAACGCGAATTCTGCCGTGCTCCTACATTAGATGAGCGCCAACGGCCATACCATGATGAATACAGCGGTTCTCGTCCGATCACCGAAGTTAAGCATCATCGGGCCCGGCTAGTACTTGGATGGGTGACCGCCTGGGAAACCCGGGTGCTGCTGGCTCCCTTCCTGTTTTATTTTGTTATGTCACCAGCCCAATTTTCAAACTACCTTTCTGTTGTGACAAAGATGCTTCTTTATGCCTTTTAAACTACTGTAATGGTACGAAAATGCAGTAATTAACTCAGTTTGAGGGAGAATGTGCTAACCAAGTTTGCCGAGAGGACTTTGAAAACGACAAAACAGTACGAATCGGCAGGTGATTTCTGAAATACGTCACCGCCTATTGTTGTGTAGGAGTGTAGAGTTCCAAATTTGAATTGTAACCACGAATTTATTCCTTAGTCGTCTCGTCTCGTCTCGTCTCGTCTCGTCCCGCAGACGTTTGTCGTGCTTGCGCTGTCATATGGACCACGACCCGAGCGGCAGCGAGCGGCAGTCGAGCAAAGTCGGGACAAGTCGGGACGGGGACAGGGACAGGGATAGGAATGGTGCGAATGCACTGCAAACTACGCAGACACCTGGTGTGTGGCGAGGCGAGGCGAGGCGAGGCGAGGAAGCCCACATCGCTACCAGTGGGCCCTCCAGCACGACACTGCCACACACCGCACAGGCCCTCCGCTGAACACCAGGGACAAGATGCGTCCTCCGCTAGTGTCGAAGGCTGCACGCGCCCAGCGAATGACAGGGGGTGCAACGAGCAGCAGTGCGTCTCACACACGCGGCGGTGCGCCCGCCAATTCGGCCGTCACTCTGCTGGGACGCCGGGCGCGCCTCCCCCCGCCGTCCACGAGGAACTGGCTGTTGCGGAAGGAAGCGCTTTCGTCAAATGCGGCCGAAAACTAACATTTTGTGTGTTGGGAGAAAAGCCGAACGCGAATTCTGCCGTGCTCCTACATTAGATGAGCGCCAACGGCCATACCATGATGAATACAGCGGTTCTCGTCCGATCACCGAAGTTAAGCATCATCGGGCCCGGCTAGTACTTGGATGGGTGACCGCCTGGGAAACCCGGGTGCTGCTGGCTCCCTTCCTGTTTTATTTTGTTATGTCACCAGCCCAATTTTCAAACTACCTTTCTGTTGTGACAAAGATGCTTCTTTATGCCTTTTAAACTACTGTAATGGTACGAAAATGCAGTAATTAACTCAGTTTGAGGGAGAATGTGCTAACCAAGTTTGCCGAGAGGACTTTGAAAACGACAAAACAGTACGAATCGGCAGGTGATTTCTGAAATACGTCACCGCCTATTGTTGTGTAGGAGTGTGGAGTTCCAAATTGTAACCACGAATTTATTCCTTAGTCGTCTCGTCTCGTCTCGTCTCGTCCCGCAGACGTTTGTCGTGCTTGCGCTGTCATATGGACCACGACCCGAGCGGCAGCGAGCGGCAGTCGAGCAAAGTCGGGACAAGTCGGGACGGGGACAGGGACAGGGATAGGAATGGTGCGAATGCACTGCAAACTACGCAGACACCTGGTGTGAGGCGAGGCGAGGCGAGGCGAGGCGAGGAAGCCCACATCGCTACCAGTGGGCCCTCCAGCACGACACTGCCACACACCGCACAGGCCCTCCGCTGAACACCAGGGACAAGATGCGTCCTCCGCTAGTGTCGAAGGCTGCACGCGCCCAGCGAATGACAGGGGGTGCAACGAGCAGCAGTGCGTCTCACACACGCGGCGGTGCGCCCGCCAATTCGGCCGTCACTCTGCTGGGACGCCGGGCGCGCCTCCCCCCGCCGTCCACGAGGAACTGGCTGTTGCGGAAGGAAGCGCTTTCGTCAAATGCGGCCGAAAACTAACATTTTGTGTGTTGGGAGAAAAGCCGAACGCGAATTCTGCCGTGCTCCTACATTAGATGAGCGCCAACGGCCATACCATGATGAATACAGCGGTTCTCGTCCGATCACCGAAGTTAAGCATCATCGGGCCCGGCTAGTACTTGGATGGGTGACCGCCTGGGAAACCCGGGTGCTGCTGGCTCCCTTCCTGTTTTATTTTGTTATGTCACCAGCCCAATTTTCAAACTACCTTTCTGTTGTGACAAAGATGCTTCTTTATGCCTTTTAAACTACTGTAATGGTACGAAAATGCAGTAATTAACTCAGTTTGAGGGAGAATGTGCTAACCAAGTTTGCCGAGAGGACTTTGAAAACGACAAAACAGTACGAATCGGCAGGTGATTTCTGAAATACGTCACCGCCTATTGTTGTGTAGGAGTGTAGAGTTCCAAATTTGAATTGTAACCACGAATTTATTCCTTAGTCGTCTCGTCTCGTCTCGTCTCGTCCCGCAGACGTTTGTCGTGCTTGCGCTGTCATATGGACCACGACCCGAGCGGCAGCGAGCGGCAGTCGAGCAAAGTCGGGACAAGTCGGGACGGGGACAGGGACAGGGATAGGAATGGTGCGAATGCACTGCAAACTACGCAGACACCTGGTGTGAGGCGAGGCGAGGCGAGGCGAGGCGAGAAAGCCCACATCGCTACCAGTGGGCCCTCCAGCACGACACTGCCACACACCGCACAGGCCCTCCGCTGAACACCAGGGACAAGATGCGTCCTCCGCTAGTGTCGAAGGCTGCACGCGCCCAGCGAATGACAGGGGGTGCAACGAGCAGCAGTGCGTCTCACACACGCGGCGGTGCGCCCGCCAATTCGGCCGTCACTCTGCTGGGACGCCGGGCGCGCCTCCCCCCGCCGTCCACGAGGAACTGGCTGTTGCGGAAGGAAGCGCTTTCGTCAAATGCGGCCGAAAACTAACATTTTGTGTGTTGGGAGAAAAGCCGAACGCGAATTCTGCCGTGCTCCTACATTAGATGAGCGCCAACGGCCATACCATGATGAATACAGCGGTTCTCGTCCGATCACCGAAGTTAAGCATCATCGGGCCCGGCTAGTACTTGGATGGGTGACCGCCTGGGAAACCCGGGTGCTGCTGGCTCCCTTCCTGTTTTATTTTGTTATGTCACCAGCCCAATTTTCAAACTACCTTTCTGTTGTGACAAAGATGCTTCTTTATGCCTTTTAAACTACTGTAATGGTACGAAAATGCAGTAATTAACTCAGTTTGAGGGAGAATGTGCTAACCAAGTTTGCCGAGAGGACTTTGAAAACGACAAAACAGTACGAATCGGCAGGTGATTTCTGAAATACGTCACCGCCTATTGTTGTGTAGGAGTGTAGAGTTCCAAATTTGAATTGTAACCACGAATTTATTCCTTAGTCGTCTCGTCTCGTCTCGTCTCGTCTCGTCCCGCAGACGTTTGTCGTGCTTGCGCTGTCATATGGACCACGACCCGAGCGGCAGCGAGCGGCAGTCGAGCAAAGTCGGGACAAGTCGGGACGGGGACAGGGACAGGGATAGGAATGGTGCGAATGCACTGCAAACTACGCAGACACCTGGTGTGAGGCGAGGCGAGGCGAGGCGAGGCGAGGAAGCCCACATCGCTACCAGTGGGCCCTCCAGCACGACACTGCCACACACCGCACAGGCCCTCCGCTGAACACCAGGGACAAGATGCGTCCTCCGCTAGTGTCGAAGGCTGCACGCGCCCAGCGAATGACAGGGGGTGCAACGAGCAGCAGTGCGTCTCACACACGCGGCGGTGCGCCCGCCAATTCGGCCGTCACTCTGCTGGGACGCCGGGCGCGCCTCCCCCCGCCGTCCACGAGGAACTGGCTGTTGCGGAAGGAAGCGCTTTCGTCAAATGCGGCCGAAAACTAACATTTTGTGTGTTGGGAGAAAAGCCGAACGCGAATTCTGCCGTGCTCCTACATTAGATGAGCGCCAACGGCCATACCATGATGAATACAGCGGTTCTCGTCCGATCACCGAAGTTAAGCATCATCGGGCCCGGCTAGTACTTGGATGGGTGACCGCCTGGGAAACCCGGGTGCTGCTGGCTCCCTTCCTGTTTTATTTTGTTATGTCACCAGCCCAATTTTCAAACTACCTTTCTGTTGTGACAAAGATGCTTCTTTATGCCTTTTAAACTACTGTAATGGTACGAAAATGCAGTAATTAACTCAGTTTGAGGGAGAATGTGCTAACCAAGTTTGCCGAGAGGACTTTGAAAACGACAAAACAGTACGAATCGGCAGGTGATTTCTGAAATACGTCACCGCCTATTGTTGTGTAGGAGTGTAGAGTTCCAAATTTGAATTGTAACCACGAATTTATTCCTTAGTCGTCTCGTCTCGTCTCGTCTCGTCTCGTCCCGCAGACGTTTGTCGTGCTTGCGCTGTCATATGGACCACGACCCGAGCGGCAGCGAGCGGCAGTCGAGCAAAGTCGGGACAAGTCGGGACGGGGACAGGGACAGGGATAGGAATGGTGCGAATGCACTGAAAACTACGCAGACACCTGGTGTGAGGCGAGGCGTGGCGAGGCGAGGCGAGGAAGCCCACATCGCTACCAGTGGGCCCTCCAGCACGACACTGCCACACACCGCACAGGCCCTCCGCTGAACACCAGGGACAAGATGCGTCCTCCGCTAGTGTCGAAGGCTGCACGCGCCCAGCGAATGACAGGGGGTGCAACGAGCAGCAGTGCGTCTCACACACGCGGCGGTGCGCCCGCCAATTCGGCCGTCACTCTGCTGGGACGCCGGGCGCGCCTCCCCACGCCGTCCACGAGGAACTGGCTGTTGCGGAAGGAAGCGCTTTCGTCAAATGCGGCCGAAAACTAACATTTTGTGTGTTGGGAGAAAAGCCGAACGCGAATTCTGCCGTGCTCCTACATTAGATGAGCGCCAACGGCCATACCATGATGAATACAGCGGTTCTCGTCCGATCACCGAAGTTAAGCATCATCGGGCCCGGCTGGTACTTGGATGGGTGACCGCCTGGCAAACCCGGGTGCTGCTGGCTCCCTTCCTGTTTTATTTTGTTATGTCACCAGCCCAATTTTCAAACTACCTTTCTGTTGTGACAAAGATGCTTCTTTATGCCTTTTAAACTACTGTAATGGTACGAAAATGCAGTAATTAACTCAGTTTGAGGGAGAATGTGCTAACCAAGTTTGCCGAGAGGACTTTGAAAACGACAAAACAGTACGAATCGGCAGGTGATTTCTGAAATACGTCACCGCCTATTGTTGTGTAGGAGTGTGGAGTTCCAAATTGTAACCACGAATTTATTCCTTAGTCGTCTCGTCTCGTCTCGTCTCGTCCCGCAGACGTTTGTCGTGCTTGCGCTGTCATATGGACCACGACCCGAGCGGCAGCGAGCGGCAGTCGAGCAAAGTCGGGACAAGTCGGGACGGGGACAGGGACAGGGATAGGAATGGTGCGAATGCACTGCAAACTACGCAGACACCTGGTGTGAGGCGAGGCGAGGCGAGGCGAGGCGAGGAAGCCCACATCGCTACCAGTGGGCCCTCCAGCACGACACTGCCACACACCGCACAGGCCCTCCGCTGAACACCAGGGACAAGATGCGTCCTCCGCTAGTGTCGAAGGCTGCACGCGCCCAGCGAATGACAGGGGGTGCAACGAGCAGCAGTGCGTCTCACACACGCGGCGGTGCGCCCGCCAATTCGGCCGTCACTCTGCTGGGACGCCGGGCGCGCCTCCCCCCGCCGTCCACGAGGAACTGGCTGTTGCGGAAGGAAGCGCTTTCGTCAAATGCGGCCGAAAACTAACATTTTGTGTGTTGGGAGAAAAGCCGAACGCGAATTCTGCCGTGCTCCTACATTAGATGAGCGCCAACGGCCATACCATGATGAATACAGCGGTTCTCGTCCGATCACCGAAGTTAAGCATCATCGGGCCCGGCTAGTACTTGGATGGGTGACCGCCTGGGAAACCCGGGTGCTGCTGGCTCCCTTCCTGTTTTATTTTGTTATGTCACCAGCCCAATTTTCAAACTACCTTTCTGTTGTGACAAAGATGCTTCTTTATGCCTTTTAAACTACTGTAATGGTACGAAAATGCAGTAATTAACTCAGTTTGAGGGAGAATGTGCTAACCAAGTTTGCCGAGAGGACTTTGAAAACGACAAAACAGTACGAATCGGCAGGTGATTTCTGAAATACGTCACCGCCTATTGTTGTGTAGGAGTGTAGAGTTCCAAATTTGAATTGTAACCACGAATTTATTCCTTAGTCGTCTCGTCTCGTCTCGTCTCGTCTCGTCCCGCAGACGTTTGTCGTGCTTGCGCTGTCATATGGACCACGACCCGAGCGGCAGCGAGCGGCAGTCGAGCAAAGTCGGGACAAGTCGGGACGGGGACAGGGACAGGGATAGGAATGGTGCGAATGCACTGAAAACTACGCAGACACCTGGTGTGAGGCGAGGCGAGGCGAGGCGAGGCGAGGAAGCCCACATCGCTACCAGTGGGCCCTCCAGCACGACACTGCCACACACCGCACAGGCCCTCCGCTGAACACCAGGGACAAGATGCGTCCTCCGCTAGTGTCGAAGGCTGCACGCGCCCAGCGAATGACAGGGGGTGCAACGAGCAGCAGTGCGTCTCACACACGCGGCGGTGCGCCCGCCAATTCGGCCGTCACTCTGCTGGGACGCCGGGCGCGCCTCCCCCCGCCGTCCACGAGGAACTGGCTGTTGCGGAAGGAAGCGCTTTCGTCAAATGCGGCCGAAAACTAACATTTTGTGTGTTGGGAGAAAAGCCGAACGCGAATTCTGCCGTGCTCCTACATTAGATGAGCGCTAACGGCCATACCATGATGAATAAGGCGGTTCTAGTCCGATCACCGAAGTTAAGCATCTTCGGGCCCGGCTAGTACTTGGATGGGTGACCGCCTGGGAAACCCGGGTGCTGCTGGCTCCCTTCCTGTTTTATTTTGTTATGTCACCAGCCCAATTTTCAAACTACCTTTCTGTTGTGACAAAGATGCTTCTTTATGCCTTTTAAACTACTGTAATGGTACGAAAATGCAGTAATTAACTCAGTTTGAGGGAGAATGTGCTAACCAAGTTTGCCGAGAGGACTTTGAAAACGACAAAACAGTACGAATCGGCAGGTGATTTCTGAAATACGTCACCGCCTATTGTTGTGTAGGAGTGTAGAGTTCCAAATTTGAATTGTAACCACGAATTTATTCCTTAGTCGTCTCGTCTCGTCTCGTCTCGTCTCGTCCCGCAGACGTTTGTCGTGCTTGCGCTGTCATATGGACCACGACCCGAGCGGCAGCGAGCGGCAGTCGAGCAAAGTCGGGACAAGTCGGGACGGGGACAGGGACAGGGATAGGAATGGTGCGAATGCACTGAAAACTACGCAGACACCTGGTGTGAGGCGAGGCGAGGCGAGGCGAGGCGAGGAAGCCCACATCGCTACCAGTGGGCCCTCCAGCACGACACTGCCACACACCGCACAGGCCCTCCGCTGAACACCAGGGACAAGATGCGTCCTCCGCTAGTGTCGAAGGCTGCACGCGCCCAGCGAATGACAGGGGGTGCAACGAGCAGCAGTGCGTCTCACACACGCGGCGGTGCGCCCGCCAATTCGGCCGTCACTCTGCTGGGACGCCGGGCGCGCCTCCCCCCGCCGTCCACGAGGAACTGGCTGTTGCGGAAGGAAGCGCTTTCGTCAAATGCGGCCGAAAACTAACATTTTGTGTGTTGGGAGAAAAGCCGAACGCGAATTCTGCCGTGCTCCTACATTAGATGAGCGCTAACGGCCATACCATGATGAATAAGGCGGTTCTAGTCCGATCACCGAAGTTAAGCATCTTCGGGCCCGGCTAGTACTTGGATGGGTGACCGCCTGGGAAACCCGGGTGCTGCTGGCTCCCTTCCTGTTTTATTTTGTTATGTCACCAGCCCAATTTTCAAACTACCTTTCTGTTGTGACAAAGATGCTTCTTTATGCCTTTTAAACTACTGTAATGGTACGAAAATGCAGTAATTAACTCAGTTTGAGGGAGAATGTGCTAACCAAGTTTGCCGAGAGGACTTTGAAAACGACAAAACAGTACGAATCGGCAGGTGATTTCTGAAATACGTCACCGCCTATTGTTGTGTAGGAGTGTAGAGTTCCAAATTTGAATTGTAACCACGAATTTATTCCTTAGTCGTCTCGTCTCGTCTCGTCTCGTCTCGTCCCGCAGACGTTTGTCGTGCTTGCGCTGTCATATGGACCACGACCCGAGCGGCAGCGAGCGGCAGTCGAGCAAAGTCGGGACAAGTCGGGACGGGGACAGGGACAGGGATAGGAATGGTGCGAATGCACTGCAAACTACGCAGACACCTGGTGTGAGGCGAGGCGAGGCGAGGCGAGGCGAGGAAGCCCACATCGCTACCAGTGGGCCCTCCAGCACGACACTGCCACACACCGCACAGGCCCTCCGCTGAACACCAGGGACAAGATGCGTCCTCCGCTAGTGTCGAAGGCTGCACGCGCCCAGCGAATGACAGGGGGTGCAACGAGCAGCAGTGCGTCTCACACACGCGGCGGTGCGCCCGCCAATTCGGCCGTCACTCTGCTGGGACGCCGGGCGCGCCTCCCCCCGCCGTCCACGAGGAACTGGCTGTTGCGGAAGGAAGCGCTTTCGTCAAATGCGGCCGAAAACTAACATTTTGTGTGTTGGGAGAAAAGCCGAACGCGAATTCTGCCGTGCTCCTACATTAGATGAGCGCCAACGGCCATACCATGATGAATACAGCGGTTCTCGTCCGATCACCGAAGTTAAGCATCATCGGGCCCGGCTAGTACTTGGATGGGTGACCGCCTGGGAAACCCGGGTGCTGCTGGCTCCCTTCCTGTTTTATTTTGTTATGTCACCAGCCCAATTTTCAAACTACCTTTCTGTTGTGACAAAGATGCTTCTTTATGCCTTTTAAACTACTGTAATGGTACGAAAATGCAGTAATTAACTCAGTTTGAGGGAGAATGTGCTAACCAAGTTTGCCGAGAGGACTTTGAAAACGACAAAACAGTACGAATCGGCAGGTGATTTCTGAAATACGTCACCGCCTATTGTTGTGTAGGAGTGTAGAGTTCCAAATTTGATTTGTAACCACGAATTTATTCCTTAGTCGTCTCGTCTCGTCTCGTCTCGTCTCGTCCCGCAGACGTTTGTCGTGCTTGCGCTGTCATATGGACCACGACCCGAGCGGCAGCGAGCGGCAGTCGAGCAAAGTCGGGACAAGTCGGGACGGGGACAGGGACAGGGATAGGAATGGTGCGAATGCACTGCAAACTACGCAGACACCTGGTGTGAGGCGAGGCGAGGCGAGGCGAGGCGAGGAAGCCCACATCGCTACCAGTGGGCCCTCCAGCACGACACTGCCACACACCGCACAGGCCCTCCGCTGAACACCAGGGACAAGATGCGTCCTCCGCTAGTGTCGAAGGCTGCACGCGCCCAGCGAATGACAGGGGGTGCAACGAGCAGCAGTGCGTCTCACACACGCGGCGGTGCGCCCGCCAATTCGGCCGTCACTCTGCTGGGACGCCGGGCGCGCCTCCCCCCGCCGTCCACGAGGAACTGGCTGTTGCGGAAGGAAGCGCTTTCGTCAAATGCGGCCGAAAACTAACATTTTGTGTGTTGGGAGAAAAGCCGAACGCGAATTCTGCCGTGCTCCTACATTAGATGAGCGCCAACGGCCATACCATGATGAATACAGCGGTTCTCGTCCGATCACCGAAGTTAAGCATCATCGGGCCCGGCTAGTACTTGGATGGGTGACCGCCTGGGAAACCCGGGTGCTGCTGGCTCCCTTCCTGTTTTATTTTGTTATGTCACCAGCCCAATTTTCAAACTACCTTTCTGTTGTGACAAAGATGCTTCTTTATGCCTTTTAAACTACTGTAATGGTACGAAAATGCAGTAATTAACTCAGTTTGAGGGAGAATGTGCTAACCAAGTTTGCCGAGAGGACTTTGAAAACGACAAAACAGTACGAATCGGCAGGTGATTTCTGAAATACGTCACCGCCTATTGTTGTGTAGGAGTGTAGAGTTCCAAATTTGAATTGTAACCACGAATTTATTCCTTAGTCGTCTCGTCTCGTCTCGTCTCGTCTCGTCCCGCAGACGTTTGTCGTGCTTGCGCTGTCATATGGACCACGACCCGAGCGGCAGCGAGCGGCAGTCGAGCAAAGTCGGGACAAGTCGGGACGGGGACAGGGACAGGGATAGGAATGGTGCGAATGCACTGCAAACTACGCAGACACCTGGTGTGAGGCGAGGCGAGGCGAGGCGAGGCGAGGAAGCCCACATCGCTACCAGTGGGCCCTCCAGCACGACACTGCCACACACCGCACAGGCCCTCCGCTGAACACCAGGGACAAGATGCGTCCTCCGCTAGTGTCGAAGGCTGCACGCGCCCAGCGAATGACAGGGGGTGCAACGAGCAGCAGTGCGTCTCACACACGCGGCGGTGCGCCCGCCAATTCGGCCGTCACTCTGCTGGGACGCCGGGCGCGCCTCCCCCCGCCGTCCACGAGGAACTGGCTGTTGCGGAAGGAAGCGCTTTCGTCAAATGCGGCCGAAAACTAACATTTTGTGTGTTGGGAGAAAAGCCGAACGCGAATTCTGCCGTGCTCCTACATTAGATGAGCGCCAACGGCCATACCATGATGAATACAGCGGTTCTCGTCCGATCACCGAAGTTAAGCATCATCGGGCCCGGCTAGTACTTGGATGGGTGACCGCCTGGGAAACCCGGGTGCTGCTGGCTCCCTTCCTGTTTTATTTTGTTATGTCACCAGCCCAATTTTCAAACTACCTTTCTGTTGTGACAAAGATGCTTCTTTATGCCTTTTAAACTACTGTAATGGTACGAAAATGCAGTAATTAACTCAGTTTGAGGGAGAATGTGCTAACCAAGTTTGCCGAGAGGACTTTGAAAACGACAAAACAGTACGAATCGGCAGGTGATTTCTGAAATACGTCACCGCCTATTGTTGTGTAGGAGTGTAGAGTTCCAAATTTGAATTGTAACCACGAATTTATTCCTTAGTCGTCTCGTCTCGTCTCGTCTCGTCTCGTCCCGCAGACGTTTGTCGTGCTTGCGCTGTCATATGGACCACGACCCGAGCGGCAGCGAGCGGCAGTCGAGCAAAGTCGGGACAAGTCGGGACGGGGACAGGGACAGGGATAGGAATGGTGCGAATGCACTGAAAACTACGCAGACACCTGGTGTGAGGCGAGGCGAGGCGAGGCGAGGCGAGGAAGCCCACATCGCTACCAGTGGGCCCTCCAGCACGACACTGCCACACACCGCACAGGCCCTCCGCTGAACACCAGGGACAAGATGCGTCCTCCGCTAGTGTCGAAGGCTGCACGCGCCCAGCGAATGACAGGGGGTGCAACGAGCAGCAGTGCGTCTCACACACGCGGCGGTGCGCCCGCCAATTCGGCCGTCACTCTGCTGGGACGCCGGGCGCGCCTCCCCCCGCCGTCCACGAGGAACTGGCTGTTGCGGAAGGAAGCGCTTTCGTCAAATGCGGCCGAAAACTAACATTTTGTGTGTTGGGAGAAAAGCCGAACGCGAATTCTGCCGTGCTCCTACATTAGATGAGCGCTAACGGCCATACCATGATGAATAAGGCGGTTCTAGTCCGATCACCGAAGTTAAGCATCTTCGGGCCCGGCTAGTACTTGGATGGGTGACCGCCTGGGAAACCCGGGTGCTGCTGGCTCCCTTCCTGTTTTATTTTGTTATGTCACCAGCCCAATTTTCAAACTACCTTTCTGTTGTGACAAAGATGCTTCTTTATGCCTTTTAAACTACTGTAATGGTACGAAAATGCAGTAATTAACTCAGTTTGAGGGAGAATGTGCTAACCAAGTTTGCCGAGAGGACTTTGAAAACGACAAAACAGTACGAATCGGCAGGTGATTTCTGAAATACGTCACCGCCTATTGTTGTGTAGGAGTGTGGAGTTCCAAATTGTAACCACGAATTTATTCCTTAGTCGTCTCGTCTCGTCTCGTCTCGTCCCGCAGACGTTTGTCGTGCTTGCGCTGTCATATGGACCACGACCCGAGCGGCAGCGAGCGGCAGTCGAGCAAAGTCGGGACAAGTCGGGACGGGGACAGGGACAGGGATAGGAATGGTGCGAATGCACTGAAAACTACGCAGACACCTGGTGTGAGGCGAGGCGAGGCGAGGCGAGGCGAGGAAGCCCACATCGCTACCAGTGGGCCCTCCAGCACGACACTGCCACACACCGCACAGGCCCTCCGCTGAACACCAGGGACAAGATGCGTCCTCCGCTAGTGTCGAAGGCTGCACGCGCCCAGCGAATGACAGGGGGTGCAACGAGCAGCAGTGCGTCTCACACACGCGGCGGTGCGCCCGCCAATTCGGCCGTCACTCTGCTGGGACGCCGGGCGCGCCTCCCCCCGCCGTCCACGAGGAACTGGCTGTTGCGGAAGGAAGCGCTTTCGTCAAATGCGGCCGAAAACTAACATTTTGTGTGTTGGGAGAAAAGCCGAACGCGAATTCTGCCGTGCTCCTACATTAGATGAGCGCAACGGCCATACCATGATGAATACAGCGGTTCTCGT